>NC_142207.1:6207500-6405000 GCF_049639895.1 Pseudopodoces humilis
TTTTGGTGGGTTGGTTCACACACCCGATTTTCAAAAACGGGGACTACCCCGAGGTCATGAAGTGGAAAGTTGGGAACAGGAGTGAGATCCAGAACCTGCCGTCATCGCGCCTGCCGGTTCTCACAGCGGAGGAGCGCGAATACATCCGGGGCACAGCAGATGTCTTCTGCTTCAACACATACTCCTCCAAAATTGTAAGCCATTCAACAACACGTCTGAAGCCCTTCTCTTATGAGTATGACCAGGAAGTTTCATTAACAGTTGACAGCTCCTGGCCTTCCTCAGCTCTCACTGACCATCGGCCTGTGGCCTGGGGTCTGAGGAGGCTACTGAACTGGATCAAAGAGGAATATGGAAACCCCCCAATATACATCATTGAGAATGGCGTGGGGACAAAGGCCAAATCGGATGTTGATGACAATGCCAGGATATTTTACCACAAAACATACATTGATGAAGCTTTGAAAGGTACCAGAATTTGCTTTTGTTCTGTTGGTGTTGTGTGTCTCCTCTCTAGATTTCTGGTTACTTAACTCCTGTGAAGAGTACTTTTTAAAAGTGATTGATATCACTCTTTAAATAGTCTGAACACAATATAAATATAGTGTTTGTTTTTATGATCTCCTTTGCATGGCTGTACTCTGTTTCCTCCAACTATGAAGATTCTATCAATGACCTTAGTTGACCAGTGCCACCTGTATGAAACAGGAACCTGTATGTGCTTGCATGTGAATTCCTTAGGGTTCATTTAATGTGTGATTATGCTGCTGATTCTCCTCCATTTTTTTCTTGGTCTTTCAGCTTACAAGGTAGATGGTGTTAATCTGAAAGGATACAATGCTTGGTCTCTGATGGATAACTTTGAATGGGTGGATGGTTATGAGCCAAGATTTGGATTGCACCAGATTGATTTTGACAACCCCAACAGGCCGAGAACGCCAAAGCGCTCTGCTATGTACTATGCAGAAATCATCCGCAATAATGGCATCCCACTGCCCAAGGAAGATGAATTTTTATATGGAGAGTTTCCAGAGAACTTCTTTTGGAGTGTAGCAACAGCAGCTTACCAGGTCAGGAAATTGAGATGGACTCCTCAAGTATCTGTGGACAGTTAATTCATTGTGTGGCACCACAAAGAATAACAGGCTGAATTTTTTGCTAGGCCAAGACCTGAATTTGGGTTTGCTAATAATTCTTCTCCCCTTTTCAATTACAGATTGAGGGAGGATGGAGAGCAGATGGGAAAGGACTTAGCATTTGGGACAAATATGCCCACACTCCCTTGAGAATTGGCAAGGATGCGACTGGAGATGTAGCTTGTGACAGCTACCACAGGATTGAGGAGGATGTGGAAATGCTGAAAAGCCTCAAGGTGTCTCACTATCGCTTTTCAATCTCCTGGTCCCGAGTTCTCCCAGATGGGACCACCAGGTACATCAATGAAAAGGGACTCAACTACTATGAAAGGCTGATTGATGCCCTTCTGGCAGCCAACATTGTTCCTCAGGTAACTACATCCAGTAAATTTTAGGTAACTAAAAAATAGCAGCCCCCAAATCTGATGCTCAGAGCAACGTGTGTGTTTCCATCCATACCCTCCTTCACACAGAAACTGTTTTTCATGTTTTTTCAATTCATTATGGGAAGAAACATGGGGTATTGCATGAGCAAATGAACTTGGAATGTAGAGGTATGTTGAAATTACTACCTAGAAAGACCATGGTAAACTTACTGCTGGCTGTTTCCAACTGCTTTCTTGTCCCTTCACCTTGGAAATAGATTCCACAGGACCTATGCAGGCATGGTTCAGACACTGGGGTGAGACTGACTAACATCGTTCCTGGGATCTTCCTTCTTGCCTTTCTTAGTGATGCATGTAACTTTATTCTTTTTCTGGGAGTCAGGAAGCTCCACTGATGAGTGTTGTCACTTACTATGGATGGTGACCTCACCCCTGCATCAATCAGCTCTTTCAGCACTGTTGAGTGACTCTGAGCTGTCCTCATACCCCTGTACCAGCCCAGACAGGTGTTCTGGTGGATTGTATTTCACCTGAGAGTCAGTGCAGGTGCAGCAGTTCTTCACTGAGGAGTTCTTGCTGTCATAAGGTGGTTTTTCATAAAGTCATAAGAAGGTGAAGCTTTTCATAAAGGTGTCATAAGAAGGTGAAGCTTCATCCTCACCATTAGGCAGTCCCTAAAGAAACTGGCAAAAATGTATTTTATTGAGTGCATGAGTGATCACTACAACATCAAACTACATTAGGAGCAGGTAACTGCAGATCAAAGCACAGTTTGTGGTCTTAAATGAATCTGAGTTACTGTGAGAGTGACTGGTTGAATCCTTTGTCCTCCTGTCTTTCCCCACAGGTAACTCTCTATCACTGGGACCTCCCACAGGCACTGCAGGACCTTGGTGGGTGGGAGAATGATGCTATAGTTCAGAGATTTAAGGAATATGCTGAGGTCCTTTTCCAGAGGCTGGGGGATAAAGTAAAATTTTGGATAACCCTCAATGAACCCTACAATACTGCCTATCTTGGCTATGGCGTTGGCACAGCTGCACCAGGTAAGACTGCTGGGCGTAACCTCAGAGCCCTCATGGCACTGTCAGCACAATTATTTTATGTTGCAGCAGAGTAGTTCCTTAGGGCTTACAATGGTAGAACAAGGAAAATGGTGTGCTGTGGATAGATGGGGTTTGGATTACTGTGGTGTGATGAACAGGTCCTTCTTTCACTCTTCCTGTCACCTCCAAGTCTGGATTACACTTGTTGCCTGGAATAGACCTTATTTCCAGACCAGCTCCAGGGACTGTGGAGATGAGTTAGGGCTGAAAGAAGACCCAGCTCAGCAGCAGGGTAGAACCAAGAGAGAGGGGATGTGAGCTGACCTGAACACACAGCTTTCTGCTTTCCAAACCGGCAGCAGCAGCCTGTTGCCAGGGCTGGCAGTCCGTGTCCCGCTGCCGAGGGAGGAGGGGCCAATGCAGGATCCTGCTCGCACAGCCTTCCCATGGGAGCTGCTCCTTCAGCTGCCTCTGCCTGGCACTGATTCCAGGCTGGGCTTGGGGTGCCAGGTGTTGCTCGTTCATTCCTTTACCAGGGGCAGTTCTGGGTGCCATGGGGCTATGTTAACCTGGGAAGCAGCCATGAGAGGGCTGGGAAGTGCTGCTCCACTGCCTGAGCTGTCCCTGTCCCTGCAGGTGTCTCAGTTCGGCCGGGACGTGCTCCCTACGTGGTGGGACACAACCTGATCAAGGCACATGCGGAGGCCTGGCACCTTTACAACGAGACCTACCGGGCCAAGCAGGGAGGGCTCATCTCCATCGCCATCAACTCTGACTGGGCAGAACCACGCAACCCACACAGCCAGGCAGATATTGAAGCTGCCACACGACTCATGCAGGTACAGAGACCCCTGGTCACAGCTCCCCCTGCTGCTCCAGGTGACACCCCCTCCTCCCGTGCTGGATGTGCCCAGACACAGGTCAGCATCTCACTGAAATAAAACAGTGAGGCAGAGGCATCGCTGCAAGGAAATGTATCCCCTTATGGGGGCTGATCAAGAATGCAACAGAAATGAGACAAAGTATGGTTGCAGTGACAAAAGCTTATTAAATAAATTTACTGCTGTTATATGGGCATCCCTTTGTATCTCCATGTGCCTGTTATAAATTTAGGTATCACCTATAAAGCAGCACATGACAGAGGAATGGCTAAATCCCATGTTTTGATATATAATTTATCCTCCCTTATTTCCTGGTTTAGTTTTTTCTAGGTTGGTTTGCTCACCCCATTTTCAAAAATGGTGATTATAATGAAGTGATGAAAAGAAGGATTCGGGAACGAAGTCTGGCTCAGGGCCTGAGCAAATCCCGGTAAGAGCCCAGGCACACACCTGCTTTTGTTTCACTGGCTGTGCTGAAACATGCTTTTCTTACAGAAATTATACATTTCAATGATTCTATTCCAATATTACTGTAAAAAAGGCTTATTGTATCCTTACAGAAAAATTCTAGTGTACATTTTCAGAGAATCACAGAATGGTTTGTGTTGGAAGGGACCTTAAAGATCACTTAGTTCCAATCTAGGTGGGGGGCTTTGCCTATTCCCTGTCTTTACCCCTCTTGCAAACTAAATTGGCTAATATATCTTTGGGGTAATAAATTGTCAGCTCAGTGATACAGTAACTGCCTTGCATTAGCCACAGTACTTTATCTGATGCCTGTGGTAAATTCATTTAACTTTTCTTAACACTATATACTGAACTCATTGGTCCTCCTCAGTTACATTTATTGTTTTTCATTCCCAGTTTCTCTTCTTGTGCTTGTGGTGCTGGTACCAGGGATCCCAGCATTACCCATGGAGTGTGTGCAAAGTGTATTCTCTGTTTTCTCTTGCAGACTTCCAGAATTTACTGAAAGTGAAAAACAAAGAATTAAAGGCACATATGACTATTTTGGTCTAAATCATTATACCACAGTTTTAACATACAACCTAAACTATCCTAAGGGTGTTATGTCATATGACTCTGATAGGTAAGAGATGAATGTAAATTATTGTTCAAGTAAAATCTGCACACCTGGAGCCTGGGTTAACTGACAAGTGTAAAATTATAGCAAATAAAGCTGTGAGATAGGTGTTTTAAGCTGTTATAAACCAATACTAGGGATAATATAACCAAGCAGTACCTGAGGTCCTGTTATTTTCACAAAAGTCCAGCAACAGCCTTTCTCTTAGACATGAGGTGATAAAAAAATATTTCTTATATTTCCTGCCTTCAATCTGCAGTTTAAACTGTGAGGTGTTACCCTGGTTTGCTGTTAAACAGGTTTAGGTCCCTCACTGCATTGGATAAATTTAAGTTCAAAGTCTAAATAGCTAAATCACTTCATGGTTAAGTATAGATTAAGTCAAGATTTTTTATTCAGATACTAATTTCATTCCTCGACTTCTAAAAGTAAACAATAGGAGTTTACTAGTTTTTCTAATGAGAATTCAGGTACTGGTGGGGACCACACATGAAGGTGAAATTGTCTTCTTTCCAAAATGTTTCCACAGAGAATAGATGAAATTGTTGTAACTTTCCTTTTCTGCTACATCCCAGCCCCTTATAATTTAACCCTGTAGGATAGTGGGCTCATTACATTCCTACATGAAACATAAGGGGCAAATTTGCATGCTCAAGCACTGCATTATGCCTTGAAAAGTAGAAATGGTGTTGTAGTATACAAAGATTTGGAATCAACATCACATCGTGAGGCACAGCTGATTTACACAGTGTTATTGTAAATCAAAGCATGAAAAGTGTTTCTAGGCTTGTGAGCAGCAGCAGCAGCACCTCAACCCTGGGCAGAGAGGTGCCTGGTACTGGGCCTGGCCCTGAGCATGTTCTTCTCCACAGGGGCGTAGCCACAGTGACCGACCGCAGCTGGCCGAGCTCTGGTTCCCTCTGGCTGAAGGTGACACCCTTTGGATTCAGGAAGATCCTCAGGTGGATAAAGGAAGAGTACAACAACCCTCCCATTTATGTGACTGAAAATGGGGTCTCAGAGAGGGGAGCCTTTCAATTCAATGACACTTGGAGAATGCATTACTTTCGAACCTACATTAATGAGGCACTCAAAGGTAAGAGTGATTATTGACATCTGGTCACCCAAAGCTCTAGAGAGCAGCAGTGGCTTTACCACAAGATTGATGTGTGTAAAGCAAGCTGTAAAGAGCTGAAAGACCACTGCCATCACACTTGCAAGTTACACGATTCCATGGGCTTACTGAATCCATTTCAAAGAACCTTTGGGTTTGCCAAAAACTGTCCACAGATAGTCACAAATGTGCCAGGAAAGAAGATCTAAAGGAAGAACAAACCCTGGGTTTAGTGGGGTAACCTGCAGGTTCCCTGATTTGCTGTACCTCATGAAAGAAGGTACTAGTAGCTGATGAACTCCTTAACTCCTTCTAGTCTTGACTACTGCTGTGTCTAAAAACAGCATCTTTTTTAAAAACAACACTAAAAACCCAACCCCCAAACTGGTTTCAGTTACAGCAGTGGTTAAACAACTTCAGGAAAGGGCTTTTTCAGTTTGCTTTTCTGATGTACTGGAACAGCCAGGTGTTTAGGCATTTACTGCCTTGTAGCAGCAAGGCTCCACAAACACTTGTTTAGGCAATGGGTTGCATTTTAATGGGTTTTCTTCTCTATTCCTAAACGTTTGGTTGTTGCACAAAAGCTTTGATTTTTGGAGCAGAGAAAAGCAGTGTCCAGTCCTGGGCACTGAGTGAACTACCCTGGCTACTTGTTGGCTGTAACTTGGCAGCTGAGCTACCTCAAAGCAGCTGAGGCAAGTCAAGGCAGGAGAGAGGTGGGAATGGGGAGAACAAAACCAATGAGTCCCAAGTGTCAAGAACCTCACTGTGTGCCATGTGTGGATGTTCTGGAGCACCTTCCTGCTCTGGCTGCTCTGGGGTTCAGAAACACTGACCTGTTCTCTCTCCTCTCTGCTCCTGCCTGCAGCCATTGTACTCGACGGTGTCGACTTACGGGGCTACACTGCGTGGACACTGATGGACAACCTCGAGTGGGCAGCAGGTTATGAGGAGAAGTTTGGCCTCTACCATGTGAATTTCTCAGACCCTGCCTTGCCACGGCACCCCAAGGCCTCAGCCAAGTATTACTCACAGATCATAAACTGCAATGGCTTTCCAGACCCAGCAACAGGCCCACATCCCTGTCTGGAACAGGAGCCAGAAGGTAAGTGATGCAGCAGAAATGGTGCTTGTGTGTTTGCATCTAATCCTAATCCCAAGAGTTCCATAGTCTAAGGTTTTTAGAGACACCACCATTTTCTGCAGTATTTTTTTTAAGCATTTTTATTCAGTATTAAGTATTCTATTATTTATTAAGTATTTTTTTAAGACCTCAATGTCACTTCCCTATGCAAAATCAGACCAGCAGCTAAACCTTGTGCAAGAGCACCTCAGCACACATCTATGTTAAAAATGTAGCAAAAGTTATTCCATTAAACTTTTCTCCAACAGAACTGCCCTGTTCTGAAGGGCAGAACTGAAAAGATATTTTCCAAACCACACACATTCAATACTCCCAGAAGATTGTTTAGAAAAAAATTTGAATACTTTATACAAATCTTTGTTTTGGTTATGTCTTTGGAAATAGTGATTCTTTTATCACTATTTGTATCTTCTCAACTGGAGTAGTACAATGAAAAGCAACCAGTGTTAATGTGGGGATTTGGGAATGAGAATACTCACCAATACTATCAGGAATTGCACTGTCAGCCTCAGCTGTGCCTTTACTCTGAGCTAGAATTGTATCAATCCCTGATCCCCAGAATTACAGCTCCTGCCAGAGTACTGAACACAGTTAAAAGCCTGGTGGAGGCAGCAAACAGCAGCGCTCACACCTGCATGGAACAGTTCCCCAAGGCTCTGCACTAACATTTTCTCATTGTTTTTCCCATTCAGTGACACCAACAGACCCCACTCCAGGAACAGCTGACATCGTGCGCTTTTTGGGATTGGATTTGATATCCCAAGATGCAGAAATAGCACTCTATGTGCTTTTTGCTCTTTCTGCAGTTGGAGCACTGAGCTTGGCTCTTTTTGCATACAAATACAGAAAATTGTCCAAAAGATCCCATAAACAATCACACATGGAACTTAGTAGTAAAATGTAATATTTCCACCTCATAAAATGGTTTAGTTTGTTTTTTCTTAAAAAAAACCAGGCTATAGCACCAGGAAGATAAACTAGTGCTTGCAGTATTGCAGCTTTCTGTCTTGCCTCAGAGATGGCTCCCCAGCATTTTGTTGTTTGCTTTCCAATTTAAAAAGGGAAAGTTATTTTTCTATGTTAACTGTCTCTTTTGTTCATGGGCATTACTGATTTGAACTCTTAAAGACCAAAGTAAAATTGCTTGTTCCTGTCTGCATATAAGGATTCTGAACATCACCTGGCATCTGTCCTTGCTTCATCATCAACAGTTCTGAAAGGACCCCTGGAAGTTCTCCAGCTTCTTAGAATTTTAAGACAAATTAGTGTCTCTCCTGGTGAAAACTGTTATACTGCAGCTATTGTACAGATTGGATTTTCACACCCCACCCCCCCCTTTTCCTTTATTTCATGTACAGTGAGGTCATTTAAACTGGAACAAAATGTTTGTCTGCTATATTTTAAATTTCAGTGCATAACCCTGCTTGCTTCCTTGTGATACCAGAACATCAGAGGAACTTCACAAGACAGTCATGTTTTCTGGAAAATAGTTTATTGAGTGCTTAGGGAATTAAAAACTACAAGGTTTTGCTTGCAGTTGCAGAAGCAAGAAAAAAGTTAAACATAAATTAGTTACCTGATTTGCTACTTATAGTGCTTCTGAAACCCTCATTTTAATCAGACATTGTCTACCATGACCTTTATATTAATATAGCTGGCCCTTAAATTTATGTAGCAGAATATTTATAGATTAAAAAGTGCCTTTCTATGGCATAGGGCAATATTTATGAAAGCTCATGGAGATTTTCAGTCTTTTTACTAGTTTCCACTTACACCCACTTGATTTTTCTGACATAGGTGACTTTATTCCATAATCCACCACAGGAAGAAGAATTAAGTAATTCAGTCAGTGTAAAATAAGCCCCACTTGTCCAGAAGCTTTAGTTGACTTAGATCAAATAAGAGAAGAAAAAAAAGAAAAAAAGAAAAAAAAGAAAAGCAGCCTGATAGTAACTGCAGTTACTCAAAACTACATTTGTTGTGTAGAATTTCCATTCCAAGTATTGTTTTCATCTTCTCCATCATCTTGAGTCCTCAGTCTATATATTTTGCCTTCTTTTTTGAAGTCTTCCCCCCGCTTTTCCACTACTCGTTTCCTGACTGCTTGCCTAGGGCGCAAAAACAGTGAGGTTTGACAGTTTCCTCAGTAATAATTACACAAGAGAAGCAGCAAATGCAATAAACACAAATCATCCATCCTTCTCTTATCCTCAATAATAGTTTTCTTCATCCCTTTGTTTCCTTGGGAAGCAATACCCAGGTGAAAATTTGTCACTTAGCAGTCAGAAAGAGTGGCAGACTCTCATTTTCCCTGTCATTGAAGTAAGATGTAGATTCTTCACCAGAAACAGATGAGCAGCTCTCCTGGTACATGGGAGATCTCATTCTCTAGGCAATACAAAACCTGTCAAAACCAGACTCCATCTGCTTCTGTTACTTGAACAACCATCCCATAACAGTTTGATATCTCATTTTTAACATTTTTATCTTCTGAACAGTATCAGCCGAAGTGAAGCTCACCTTTGTAGTTACAGCTGAATTCCCTATTCATAAATGACTGCAAGACAATGCTTTTTCTACTATGTAATTGGGAAGTTCAGTTCCCCACTACAAGATTAAAACAACTGCAGCAAGAAGCTTGAGAAAACAGCTGCCTTAAATGCTTTGCCTTACCTGCTTTGCTCGATGCTGCCCGACGCCGAGGGAGATGAGTGGTCTTGCTGATGGGCTGATCTCACAGAGGGCTGTGAGGGAGGTGGGCTCGTAAACAGAAAGTTGCTAATGAATCTCCAAACCGCTAAAAGGGGATAAAGGATTGTGCCCAAGAACTTCCACAGATCACTGCCTGAAGCCTGAACAACAGAAGTCGCAGGTCTTCCCGCCTGTCATGAACACACCAAGCGAACTTGTCAGGTGTTAAAGTCCTTCTCTTGCGGACAGAGTATTTCACACAACATTTTGAAGCTCAGTAGACACAAAGAAACAACTTTGGTTACACATTAGACTAGTATCTATGCCACCATTTATCTGCTTCAGAAAAACTTCTCCAAATCAGTTCTGACAAAAACTAGAATAATTTTGCAATCTGTTTAGACAAAGAAAATCTCCAAATTCAAGCCAAATACTATCATGGCTGACTAACAGCAAATATCCAGCTACTGTATTGCTGTTTGAAAAATCAAACACACCAAAACCCAACACCTACCGGCAGCAACACTACTGAAGCACTGGGTGCTAGCTCGAGTTCTACTAACTTCTTTCCATAATCTTCTTTGGTAAACTCCCTCCTGGGAAACATTGTCGCCAGTGAAAAATTGCCATAAGTGTTACCAACCGTCTGTGAAGTACATAAAGAAAACATTTTATTTATAACTTTATTTTCAAGCAACTGCATGTTTGCTAGCTGAGTATACCTTAACAAGAGTTCTGTATCAAACTATCACTCATCCTCAGAGCAGGATATGAAATATCTTTCATTTTTCTCTATCTCTTACTAATGATAAGCTGCAGCAATCCAAAGGCAGCTGGTGGCACTGGAGAAGGCTGCTACCAAAACTTTCTTCAAATACCCAACAAGGAAAGGAGTTGATGACAACTCCACCACCATCAACGACTACTTGATGCTCACCAAATCATAATCAGCACATAGCTGAGAAACAAAATGCCCATTTACCTGTGCAGCAAACTGCCTGGCTTCTTCTAGCCGTGCTTCAGATGGGAACTGGTTAGTGAAGGAAGATCCATCGGGGAGGCGGAACTGAATCCTGGCTATTGCACTGTGGGACATGTATTGGGGTCAGTCAGGACATGAACACTTACAGACAAAGGCTCCTGGGCCTTAGGCTTGGTAGTACTGAAATGTAGGACAGAGTGACAGTCATCCTGCCCAGGGCAGTGCAGATGGGTTGTAAGATTGAATTCACAGTGGAAAACCACCTGCTGATCTGTCACAATGCACCTCTTCCATAACTCCATATAAGGTCCCCATAGGTTCAGATAATTCTTAAACCAGCAGTGCTGTGCAAAGCAGGAGACAGCCCTGACACGGGCAGCTGATGGCCCCAGCCCAGCCTTGCTGAATCCAAACCATCCACACACACAGCCTCTGGACCCACAGCACCTGGATCTGCAGTGAGCTGCCCAGCACGCTGACATTATTCAGTCATTCTGTCCAGAATATCTTTTGCAGTCTCACCTTACCTAGGACTCCACCAAGCTCCATTATACTGGTATTTAAATCAAAGCTCATACACTAAAAGCTCTTATCTAACTAAAATAACATTTGAGAAAAGGTGGTTAGTGTTTCATGATCACAAATGCCAAAAGGATGAAAGCAATCAGAGAACATAATGTTCATGTAAATAGCTACCTTTAATGTTACTATTTAAACAGCTCAACACAGCAACATGTTGCCAAGAGATTAAGAGATTGGGATATACATTAACTCTCTTAAAAAGATTTCTTTACCTCTCCACCCCAAGATACACACTTGTGTCTACTACAACTCACCTTCGCTCCCTTTGAGCTGCCTCTTTTCTGGCCTCTATTTCAGCCTGTTTAGCCTGAAGAGCTGCAGCTTTTGCAGCTTCTGCTTCTTCCTTCGATTTTGCAAAGCGAGCTGCCCTCTCAGCACGATCCTGTGGAAGGATCGAAGGGAAACCTTAATTCTTAACAGGACTTGTTACCTAACATTCCTCAAAACAGACAGCTATGATCTATACTCATGAACCAACTGCACAGATACAAACAGACCATATGGTGAAAAGACAGTGGAACTGCGAAGAATTAATCGCTGCCAAACTGCACAAACTTGTGTCATTAGCCAAGATCACTGAGTCACTTCCCACAACCAGTTGTTAATAGATGATCCTCCCATGTGAGCTCAACACTCCAGGGAAGATAAAGGCAAAAAACTTAAGACAAATTACAGGACTGCAATTCTAAGTGTTCTATACCAAAACCTAATAACGAGGAAGAAGTTCAGTTGTTACCACCTATTTACATCCATATATGCACACACATATATACTAACTTGGAAAATAATCCTCGTCATTTTGAGAGCAGTGTTCTTGTGTATGTTCTACAATTAAACACTCACTGTGCTTCTCTTTTAGTACCATGCTTAAACTGCAATTATTTTTATGTTTATATGATAATTCTCCGCTAGGCTCAAGCACTATGACAGAAATATTTGTTCAGATAGAGAAGAATTGTAAAGATGAAAGCAGAAGTTTCATTTTATACACAGGAAATGCTATATACTCCCCAAACACAAAAATCTTTACTGTACAAGGCCACAGGATTCCCACTGGAAAAATGAACAATCTTTCAAAGCTTCATCAAATGAGAAAATTTATCATTTTAGTACACTGAGAGAGAGAGAAGCAGCAAGCTTTCTTCCAAAATGCAAAATTTACCATTGCAATCTGTTGCCTTATGCGCTCTCTAGCAGCCTTCTCTTCTGCCTTTTCTCTGTTCCTTTCTTCTAACATACGTTTGGTCAATTCTTCTTCCTGTCGTCTTTTGTACTCCAACATTTCTTTACCAGTTTTCCTTCTTTCAATTTCTTTCTTAATTTCTTTCTGAATAGAGAGATATAAAAATTGGACAAGAGAAAAGACTGAAGTATGTTTGTTTTAGAAGGAATTAAACATTTTTTTTTCAAATAAGGGTATATGAAAAAAACAACTGCAAGGGGTTTTACACTTTTGTGTTACCTGTTCTTCTTCTTTCCTTTTCTCCTCTCTTCTTTCTTCAAGCCTTTTTGTTAACCTAAATTTAAGAACAAAGTGAAAAGTCTTATCATTGCAGTATTTTCAAATGTTAATGAAGCATTTGCAAACCCAGGAGAACACATGAAAATGAGCTGTAGCACAGTGCTAATACTTTGTGTACCAGCAATGATTCATTCCCATGCGGGTGCACCATCCATGCAAAGGGTGGTGGTGATTTCACCACCTCCTTTTGCACTTTTAGAGTTGTTCTAACATATTCCTTTTGTCCTTTTTCCACTCATTAAATGAAGAATCCTACATATTCCTACTGTTAAACCAACTTATGAAGACATACAATAAGCAAATACTACTTAGGATCTGTGGCAACAGAAACACTAAAGCTCAATCTCGTTTTAGATATTTAAGCCATCTGGTTTCTTCTGCACATTACCTCCTAAAAGGGAACACAAGTAATATTTAGCCCTGACATAGATGCACATGCATCTGTGTTAGCTATCCAGAAAAATGCTTCAGAATAAAGATTGACTTAAAAGAACAAAGTAAATTTCTCAATACAGATTGACAATAAAATCCCAACATATCTGAAGTCTGGGGAAAGGGCAGGCGTGACCCAATGTGAAAAGTCATATAATCAGAAAAATGTTTGTATGGTAGCTGTTTGCATAATTACCACTGAGCTTGGCCTCTTCTTCCCCCTTGCAAAAAAAATGCTGTAGATAAATTATGCTAGATTTGTATGTAAGATTAATGCATTTTTTTAAAAAGGAACATTGATAATTGTATTAAAATATTGACTGCATTGTCTGATCAGTGGTAAGTAAAAAATATACCTCTTCACCAATAACTTTGGAAGAGCACTGAAATATGCATAAAAATATTTAAGATATATTTTAGCATTATAAATATTCCTATTTGCTAAATTTGTTTTATGGTTTTAGAGAGGATATTTCAAATAGGATCAATCTTATTAAAAACAAGTTTAGAAATAATATCCCTTATTTAAAAACAATGAATAATGAATTAATCATATTTTGAGCCACGTGTTTCTGATCACCATACTTGAAAAAACTAAATTCATTACTGTTCACTGATCAAAGCATGAGTCTCAGAATAGGATTCCACTGACTTTTTCAATATCCCTACACTACAAGAAGTCATTGAATCAACAAGAAATTATGACATCTCTATACAAAACCTAGGTTGGCATTTTATTACACCAGTTTCCAGTACTTTGAGTTCAATGTTTCAATTCATTCAAGAACTTGCAGCAAACGTATCATCTCTATTGAAGTTATATCAAAGAACACTTAGAGTTTTCCAGATTACCTCTTTCTTCCAAAGTACATGAGAAATTATATTAATTAAAAACCTGGTTTGGTATCAGCCCTAATATTGTCAGAGACACGTAATACAAAATAAGACTACATAAGTATTTGCCAGATGACAACAGATTAAGGAGCAAAATCCTGTAATTAGATGTATTAGTTAAAAAAAGCCCAAACCAACCCAAAACACAACAAAACTGCCTCCTGAGAAGCAAATACAACTCATTAAAAGCCTGCAAAAGAAGACTTGCCTTTCTACTTTGCGTGTAAGATCATTCACAGGCTGAGCATCATTTGCTTGCTCATCTGTAGAATTAGTTGCTTCCTGGCTTGCTTGACGTGAATTTGCTTCATCTTTAAGGGATTTACAAGAAAATAATGCATAAGAAAGAAGGAAAGATGTATTTCTTATAAAAATTATTAGGCTCATTGCTAGCCACAATTTGCAGCAACTGGGATATCTCAAGGAGATATGAGGTTCTGCTACTTAAGACTCCCCCCCTCAACAATTTGGTTTCAGGTTTCTAAGCCAAAAAACTCTTTAATTTAATCATTTTTTAGGAGAGCATACACAATTTTATTGAGTTATAAACCCTAAATTCCTCACTTATTAAAACTATGCAGAATGACAAGTTATCCTTCCCTCCAGACTTGTGCAAAGCATTCTGGAATATCCCAAGCTTTTCCTCAGTGAGTCTGCTCAATCTATTGCCTTTTATGTACTATCATGTAACAACTTAAGAAAAACCATTTCCAAAGCAAATGAGGTGGCATTTGTGTCAGAACACTAACCATTACCAGCAGAAGATGCTATTGTCTCAGGCATAACAGCCTTAGGAGAGTCACAAACTCCTGCTCTGGGTTCTGCACTTTCTGGAGCACCATCAGACTGAGAGGAAGGACAGGGAGCAGATGCCTGACTGCCATTTTCCAAAGGCCGCCCTTTCCCTGTGTGCATCTAAGAAATTGGAAAAAGAGAGAATGGAGCCTATGAAAGTTCAAATATTTTTCACAGGTTAAAAGGTCAAGACTGAATTATTATTGAAGAATCAGTCCTATTGAAAATATAAAACTAGAATTACCACATATTGTTGAGTATGGTACAATCATGCGTTTCATATTTTTTTCTAACTTTAGTCTTGCATTTGAAATCAAAGTGATAAAGCAACCTACACTTGTCTATAACTTCATAAATCCACATTACAGAACAATATTACAAAACCATGTTATGAGCTGAAGAGTAATCCCCTTAAAGGTGAGTTGTCACATTTTGTCATTCCAGTTTAGAGTTCTTGACACATTTCTTCAGTACTATGGGTTTACACAGGTGATCTGAATAAAACAATTAATGCAGCACTTGTGCACAGTGTTTCCAACCTGTGTACTGAATTCAAGGTTGCTGATTTTACTGTTGGAAGGACAGAACCAGTAACTCACTGGTTCTAGTTTCACCAGTTACTTCCCAAAGGCACAAGCTGAGGGCCAGGCCATCACTGTCCAGAGCATTACCAGCTCCATTTGGAAGATCCAGCCTGTCAGCATTACCTGTTTGACTTTATGGATTCTGGTAACAAGCTCTTCCACAGAAACGCTGCCAGCAATAACTTCCAAAGGGATTCCATTGTCTCCTATAAAAAAGCTGGATGGGACGCACACTACAGGATCTGCACAGTGACAGTTAAGGGTGGTGAATGACAGAAGGTGATACAGAGTAACTTTACAGGGCAAAGCAGACCTCCTTCCTACAGGAGCTTCTAGCCCAATGCTTTTATCTCCCACTGGTCACCAGTAGCCAGGGCCAAGAGAGGAAGCAAAACAAAATATGCTGGCAAACATTACATGCAACTGGTAAGCATTTCTTCTTTTCTTTGTACTGCTTTAGGCCAAAGTATTTTTCTCCGACTTTCCAGGCAACTAATTATGCTTTGACTTGAGAATGATTTTGTTTTAGTGTCAGACAACATTTTAAGTAGACAGTAATGAAATCTCCAGAGCATGAAAGAAATCCAAGTTAAGGTACAGAATTCCCAGCATCACAAAGAACTAATGAACCATAAGCAGTGACCTCCTTAATGCAGGCAGGGGTTTACCTGACTTCACACCTGTGTATGTGACAGAACCCAGATCCTTGGGTTGGAAGCTTGTTCCTCCTCCTCTGCACCTCTGAGCCCCAGATCAAAATTTAAAGCATTTCTTGTTTGTTTTCTAATGCTGATTAGTAGGACCAACAGGTTATTTAGACTACATAAAGCTTTAGATAATTTTCTATTTAGAGAATTACATAGAATTAACATAAAAAAACCCAATTTGCTCACTTTCTCTAATAACTGACAGCTAGTTGAATACACAGATGGTATCTATTAACTACACAGTTTATTGCATAGTTTTATGCCAAAATAAGTATTTTCAATAGCATTGCTTGTAAGTATTTGTCTTAAGAAGGGTATTAACTTGTATAGAGCAATTATCTGTAATCATAATGTAGCATCTAAACAGATCTCAAAGGATACAAATTTGAGAAAACTGCAGGCATGCTTCACTGTTAAAAAGAAAATATTCATTTAGGAGTAGCAATCATTTTGCAACAACTTCAGATTAAGTCTTTCATCATAAAAATAACTGTCCTACAAAACTATTTAAATACTTGAGAGAACACTAAAAGCAAATTTGCATTGCATCTTATCATTAACATTCTGCAAAAGTGTTGACATGGTGACAATCCTTGGTTATCACAGTTGACTACATAAGAGTTAGGAAAGGAAAGCAATGCTAAGAGGCAATTCAGGAAAAAGAAATCTAGTCTATTGAGCACAAATAATGTAGTAAATCTAATAAAATGTCTATAGAGCATTTCAAAATAATACAATTTGGGGAAATGTCAGTGCACTTTGTGCACATGGACTGGAACACAAACATAACAAAAATAGCTGAGTAATTTACCCAGGAACATAAATGCGTCTCCATTCTATGTGTTACAATGGAGGCAAACACATTTTCTCTGGGGCTTTACAGATTTTTATCTTTCTGAATTCATGAAAGGTTTTTAATTCATTATGTAACTTGGCAAACCAAGAACTGCCTCTAGCACTTGCATTTTTATTACAGCATTTTTAATAGCATTTTTGTGTCTCTTCCAGTTGAGAAAGGGCAACTTCAAGCCTTCTATCACTCGTACTGGAATACAGTCTGAAATACACGAGTATGTGCAGAACACAACAATAAAATTTGACATTTTCTCAGGCTCTAGGGACTTCTGGAGTACTAAATTCACTTCTGCTCTGGAACCAAATATTTACACTATCTCCTAATCAGGGTGAGGACTTCAAAAGCCTCTCACTCATCATCATCATCAATGAAAGAATGTGTAAGAGACAGAATTAGAATAGGCTCAAACCTTTTGGTGTCAATTTTAATAGCAACAAAACCATCTGATGCTGCTTCAGTCACCTTCTCGTCTTCCCACCTTGCAGCCATCTCAGTAGACTGTTCATCTTCACCTGCAAGACACAGCACACACATGAGTTAAGCCCACCACAGATTGCTGTTTCTGCCTGATTTTAGCTTTGCTTCAATCCTTTGGAATCACCTTTGTAAAACACTTCGGGGCTTATTTTCAAGTCAGTTTATAATTATTTTTTTAATAATCTGGAGACAATTCACTCCAGCTGGTTCACTTTGGTAACATGTCAAAACTATGTTCTGATTGCCCCTCATTATAAATTTAATGACATATTAGTACATCAGCTGCTAGTAGGTAAAGCTGTGTTCTCCACTCCATGTAAATACGTAATTCAACAGGTAAGGTTTCACCGTTTGACAGTGTTAAAAAATCCCCAAACCAAGAAACATTTATTTGCAGATTATTTATAACTTAGTTTTGTATTCCTGACATGAACATTAACAGTAGGAGGGGAGGAAAAGGAGTGAGGAGCAGAGAAGAACAAGAATAATAAATGCAGAGGAACTACTTGGATAAGAGAAACTGAAAAGCTGTTCAGGGTCCAAAGATTCAGAGGTGTTATTTTGATCAGATGAAACATATCAGTCTTACATCATACATTTATCTCCCAAAACACCATTTTAGTGAGGGTGTGGGTTAATAGATTCTGATTAATATTAACCATCTTTCAACAAGTACACTGGCCTGCAACCATTTCTTTATCTTCCATCTGTATTACTTCCTAGCAGCTTGGAATGGACTGCAGTCTTGATGAAGAATCTGAGTCACAAGTATGGAAGTATAGTAGTCCATTATTCAGTGACAACAACAAACCACTTGTTTGTTTCGTCCCAGTTGCCATTCCATGCAATATTTTTGACTTGTTAAAGATCAGGAGCTACATTTGGAATCTTCCAGTGAAGTGCTGCTATCTGGTCACAAGGCCTCTCACAGGGGCACGTATCAAAAATACAGTTTTGGAAAAGTGGTTTTCAACCACGTGTCTCAATTTCCCCTGGCATTACTGGAGCAAGATAGAAAGTATCTACCTCTATTATTATTCTTCTGCATAAGCAAGCAAATATTTAGGCTATTTTACGTGGGAACCTTTCCTCTTGCTCTAAGTGCAGTGCTTCCAAGTGTGGCCAATGCAGCTGTTGTGCCCAGAGCGGCTCAGCCTCCTCTCCTGTTTCCAAATGCTCACAGGCAGGCAGCTGCTTCACCACACACTGTTGCAAAAGGACATGTGCTCATCCGATTAGGCTACTAAAAATATCTAAATACTTGCCCAACACTGACTTTTCCACACAACCAACTGCTGGAGAAAAAGGAATGCTGAAAGACATGAACAGGGCAGAGGCTGCTCACAGTAGAGTCTGAGAATGACTGAATGAAAATGCTGATAGCTCACGTTTTATAAAGCTCTGTGCCATGATGCACTGATTAATATTGTAACTGCCCACTGAACAGCTGCTTGTTCTCATACATCTTTTTGTTTGATAACCCTTTCTCATTTAGGGGTTAGGGTTCATTTATTACAGTTTTGTAGTAGCAATTGTATCCTAAAATCAAAACTGCCAGATCACAGGAAACACATCAGAAAAGTCAAGAGGTCAAGCGCAACAGAACTTGACATAATTCATAATTCTGCTTAACACTGAGCCAGAACAACAGCCTCAAAATTCTAGATCCCAAAACTCTCATGTTTCTTGTTTCTCAAACAAACATCACTTTATTTCACTTAGTGGAATGATCTGTAAACAATTCACAGTCACACTTCCTCATCTCTTAAATCTGATCAGGTAAATCTACATAGGGAAAACAGATCATT
Organism: Pseudopodoces humilis; assembly: GCF_049639895.1. Classification (NCBI taxonomy): domain Eukaryota; kingdom Metazoa; phylum Chordata; class Aves; order Passeriformes; family Paridae; genus Pseudopodoces; species Pseudopodoces humilis. The sequence goes on from NC_142207.1 coordinate 6,226,622, forward strand.
TCTCACGTGATTCACATACTGGACAAGACTCTTTTTGTGCAATAATTTACTTCCTGTATGAGGAACTTACTCAAAACCATTACATGTTGTCAGAAGACTTTAATTCCCCTCAGCACACAGTCATCAGGGAAGTGTTTTCCTTTCAGGAGGGAGATAAGCCTGACTTTCCCATATCCAACATTTCATAACTACTCAGTAAGAGAGGATTGCCATTCTGGAAATGCCAGGAAGCCAGGACATTAAACCATTCACCTCCTCCTCCTCCTCCACATCATTTCACTTATTTAACTTGGAAAGTGACTTGATACATCTTGGCTGCAAATAACTAACAAACAGCTTATGTGTACAAATTACCATTTTGTAAAAAAAAATATTAAAATAATACAGTTATGAACAAAGGGAGGAGGGTTTCTACAAACATTCTTAAAAAGAAACAAACATTTTAATTGAAAGCTTTTTATTGTCACACTCATACCCCTTCATTTTTTCACTCTGAAAAGCACTTTTTATGAGTGGCCTGGTATTTTCATGATCAGAACATGTCTAACCTTTGGAAAGAATAATTTTAAACACCTCAGTCAGAACAGATGAGGTTTTGTATCAAATGAACTACTAACTTTAGACTCAAAGAATCAAAGGCTTTTCTACCCCTGTAGGCTATAAAATCATCTACAGAACAGCTACCAACAAAATACCAGGGATGTTGATAGAATCATAATATATCCTGGGTTGGAAGGGACCCACAAGGATCATTGAGTACAACTCCTGGCCCTGCACAGGACACCTCAAAAATCCTACCATGTATCTGAAACCATTTTCCAAATTCATCCTGAACTCTTCCCTGAGGGACTGTTCCATTGCCCAACACCCTCTGGGGACAGAACCTTTTCCTGATATCCAGCCTACACCTCCCTGGACCCAACTTCACACCATCCCCTGGGGCACCTGCATTGCCAGACCTGTCTCAGCGTCAGGAACAGGCTCACTGTGCAACAACAGAGAGAAACTGCTGCTGGCAATTACTTGATGCCAAAAGTAACTCATCAATCCCCCAACACAAGCCCCTTACCTGGTGTGTCCAGAGGCCTCTAACATCTCACTTTAGTATTTCAAACCAGTTTCCTAAGGCAGACCTGCTTCACCTCATGCTCTCTTGGGAGAACAGAGAAATCCCTTTTATTGCAACTTCCCATGAGTTCAATGGGATCTTTAATACCCTTACACCATCCTGTCACCAGAATGTGCCATGAAGGTTTTAAACACTGAGCTCAAGAATGTTGGGATTATGGCTGCAAGCAAAAACACTTTAGGAGAAACTTACTTGAACAATGTACACTTACCATCACAAATGTCACCTCATTTTTAAGATAAATAAACACATTATTCCTTGCTTGACTAGAAAATACTCTGGAAGCAGAAAGAATAATCCACTTCTTCATTTTCTAGAGAAAATGTAAGTGAAGTGCAGAGGAGAGGAAGAGAGGGACAGGCAGATGGTGGCAGAAACCAAACACAGATGGACATATCAGAACAGCTATCCCACCACAATGGCCACCCCAAAATGATTAACTAACATTTTCCATTTCTCTCATTATTTTTTTTTCCCTTTATTAATTTCTTTCCCATAGATATTACTGGATGAAGTGTACAGAATCAAACACTGCTGAAAGCCTATTCTCCAGGTGTTCTCAAATGCCTGTCTCCAGTGGGAAGCGTGGAAGCGTAAAGGCTCAAAGTTACCATGATTGTGAAGTTTGAAACATGTTTCTACCCAAACAACAATCCCAATCTCTGCTAACACAAAACCAGACTATTCTTTCAGCACTCCGCATCCTTCAAACACAGCTGCTTCCACACAGTGTGAGAAAGTTCTTGGACTTCCCAACTCCCTTTCCCAGCACATGTATCAGAACAGTTTAATGATCAGCTCTGCCATGGGTCAGCTGCCCTGATCCCACGGGGCCCAGGGTGGACCGGGTGTAGGCAGAATTCTCCCAACTCTTCCATTTCAGAGATGTGCCTGGCTGAAGTCACGCTCTGCCTTTTCCAGGGCTCATAAGAACAAACAAAACAAATCCTCACAGCATACACAATGACAAAACTAGGTTACAGCCCTGCAACCAGAAATTTATTTCTCCCCTGTACATCTACATACTCCTACATCCACCCAGTCAACATCAGCATCTAATAGGCCCCACTTTGCGCACAACCTTTGTTTAATAAAAAATACTGAACATAAGTTACAACATGCACTTCTCTGCCCCTCATATATCAGGTTGAAACTACTCAGAGACCCACCAGAGTCCCTCTGTCACTGCCCTCCTCAGCCAAGCAGGGGAGAGAATGGCTCATGAGGAAGGCTCATGGGAAGAGATAGGGGCAAGGGGAGATCACTCGCCTGTTATCTTCACAGGCAAAAGAGATGTGACTTGGGGAAAAATTTATTTAACTTATTACTAATCAAAAACCAGAGCAGGATCATGGGAAATAAAAACAAATCTCCTCCCCACCCTTCCTGCAGTCAGATCCTCACACCCTGTCTCTGCTGCTCCTTCCTCTTCAGGGGTTGGACTCCTCATACTCTTCCAGCATGGGGTCCCTCCCAAATTCTGCAATGTGACTCTTTCCCAAGGGCTGTGGATCTTCAAGAGCTGCTCCATCCCATCCGTTACTCCAACACCAACACAGCCCAATCTGTGGTCTCACAAGACCTTGATTTCTACCAGTATGTTTACTATCCAGCAGAAAATGCTGTTCTCCAAGCACATGGAAAGTTGTGTCAACAAAAGGAATTTAACTACACCTTTCTGTTCATGTCCCATTTGGGAGTGAACTTCTTGAAGCCACGTGAGTCCTACAGTTCAACAGTTCTTAAGGGACATCATCAAGTCACACCTTTAACATCGTTGTTGCTTCACGAGGCACCCGAAAAACTTCAAGCTAGGAACACTTAAGGCAACAGTAAAATCTTAAGACACAACACACAGAGATACACAAAAGCTCAAAAATAAGTTAAAGAGCATGGTCTAATCACAGAATATCACAGTTTTAATCGTGTTGGAAAAGACCTCTGAGACCATCGAGTCCAACCTATGACCAAACACCACCTTGTCAACCAGACCATGGCATTGAGTGCCACGTCCAGGCTTCCCTTAAACACTCCCAGGGACCTCACCACCTCCCTGGGCAGCCTGTTCCAATGTCTAATCACTCGTTCTGGGAAGAAATTCCTTCCAATGTCCAACCTAAACCTCTCCTGGCACAGCTCAAGACCGCCTCCTCTTTCCCATCTTTTTTTCACAGAGGAAGGCAGCGTACACAAGACGATATGATTCCTACAGGTTCTAATTACAGTGTTATGAAACACGCACCGTCGGTACGAGGAAAGGAAACAAAACACAACAAACAGCCCGGAGAGCTGCACCGGCGAGTGCAGAAGAGCAGAACGGAGGGGAAGGCGACACATCGGATGGGCGACTCCGCTTCACAAGCGGGCGGGCGGGGGCCGGACACGGACACGGAGGGCTGAGGCTGACACAGCACAAATCCCGCTCGGCGGGAGGGGCGGCGGGCGGGACACAGCTGGGAAGGCGCTGCTGGGCCCTGCCGGGGGGACAGCGGGCGGCCCCGGGACGTACCGTACCTGCCACGAACACGACGAAGACGGAGCTGCGCTCCTTGGCGGCGGCGATGGCGGCGGGGACGGAGCCGCCGAACCACATCGTGGGACCGCCGGCACCCGCCGCCCTCAGCGACAGCCGCACCGCGCCTGCGCCGCCGCCGCGCCAACCGCCCCCCGCGCGCCTGCGCGCTCGGCCCGGCGCCACCGCCCCCTGATTGGCGGCCCCGTGCGGCACGCGCGCCGCCCGTCCCCTCCCGATCGCGCGCGGGGGGCGGTGGCGGATGCCGCCCCCCCTCAGCACGGCGCCATCTTGGCGTTTTAGCAAGAGTCCGGAGTGCTTCCGCAGCAGTGCATCGCCCCCTGCGCTGTCCCGCTGCGAAACGGGCTGGGGGCGTCAGGACAAGCGACGGGAGCTGCCCGGATTTAGCCTAGGGAAGAGAAGGCTGAGAGGGGATCTCGTTTATACAAGTCTTGTGAGGAGCGGCTGAGGGGGTGTCTCAGCCTGGCGAAAAGGAGGCTCAGGGGGACCTTAGCGCTCTGTGTAAGTCCCTGGCAGGAGGGTGGAGCCAGGTGTGAGTCGAGCTTTTCTCCCACGGAGCCAGCGACAGAATGATAGGACATAGTCTTAATCTCCGCCAGGGTGGCGTTAGTTTGGACATCAGGAAAAATCTTCACAGAAGGGATAGCTAGACATTGGAACATGATGCCCTGGGAGGTGGTGGGGTCACCGTTCCTCTGCTCTTTAAAGAAAACCTGTATATGGCACTCCGTGCCATGTTCTGGTTGACGTGGTGTTTGGTCAGTTTGAACTCGATCTCAGAGGTCTTTTCTAAACCAGTTGACTCTGATTCTGTAATGCTCAATAAATAGAATATAAATATCTCAAAGGCAGGTACCAAGAGGATAGTGCCAGACTCCTTTCAGTGGTGGGTGCCCAGTGACAGGAAGAGCAGCAATGGCAGTACAAGAAATTTCACCTCAATATGAGGAAGAACTTCTTTACATTGAGGGTAGCAGAGCACTGGAATAGCTGCTCAGGGAGGGTGTAGAGTCACCCTCTCTGAAGACATCCCAAACCCACCTGGCCAGGTTCCTGTGCCACCTGCTCCAGGTGACCCTGTCTTGGACAGGTTGATGTCCATCTGTGTGGCAGCTGCCAGAGAAAGGGGCACCTCCTGCACTTGGGGCCGTGAGGATGGCCACAGCCATCCCTGCCCCAGTGCTCACCCTGAGGGAGGCAAGGGCGTGACTGGGGGGGAAAGTGATGGAAGAAATGACAGAAATTTATGTTAAATTGAACAAAAATTGAATGTGGTGTGCAGTGATCCTCCACGAGGCAGGGGGTGAAGCCAGGCCATCCTCCCTGCTCCCAGGCCTTGTGAGGGACTGGCACAGCACAGCCAGCACGGCAGAAGGACTCCTTGGTCAACATTTCACAGCAATGGGGACAGGGCAGTTGATGTCAAGTGCTCTAATGATAACATTTTGGACAGAACACTGCACTTGAGCTTTTCTAAAACACCACTAGGACTGTGACTGTCTGTACTGGGTAACTTGCAGAGGCAGACACTCAAACGTTGAAAGGCCAAAAAGCACACAGTCTTTCAGTCTGGAAAGCTTTTACTGTTGCACCTTCTGTAACTGGATAATAACAACTAAAAAATCCTACAAACTTACAGTGAAAAGGAAGCAAATCAGTGCTGTCAACAGTGTACAAAATCTGTTTTACTCTCCCAAGATGCAGCATATGGAAGTCGTGTCACAGTAATTCTGCTCACTGGATGAGCTTTGCATGTGTGTTGTGCCTCTGAACGTTTCGTAAAGAAATACCATCAGAACATGGTTCTGAGATGAATTTGTAAAAATTTTGAATATTTTTGTATTTTCTTTCTTCATTATACAGAACAGATTTAAGGACAATGCCAAAGGTTGGATAGTATCAAACTATAAATTTGTTTTTGGAGATAAACAAAGAGACATCTCTGTTATAAGTGCATGTAGATTCTGAGGAGTATCTTAAATTCTTTAATAAATTTGGATGTGTTGCACTAATTCTCTTGACATTTCCAGCAACTGTAGTTTGCATTTACTGCATCTGATTTGGAACCCTAAGTTAGAAGCCAAGTTTCACGAGAAGGGTGAGTGAAATGTTGAGCACTGTATGTTTTGAAAATTATTTTGCAAGTATGATTTTCAAACTCTTCGATACTACTTTAAACAAGGAAGAAAAAGAAGGGCTTACTATTGACTGGACATGTAATTTTTGTGAAAGTGTACAGTCTCTTACATGCTCAGGAACTATTATTATTACATTATTACATTCTCAAAGAATTACAATTTTAGGAGTGGAATTCTCCAACTGTAGGGTCACTGACTTGCTGCTGTTGGATGTGCCTTTGCTGCTCATCTGACAGCCTTTAGCACAAGTGTCTGGAAACAACAGAGGTCTTCTTCTAGAAGAGCAAAGGATAACTAGTAAGTAGAACATTTTATTGAGAAATAAGAAAAAATAGTTTGACAGCTGGAACATACCTGGGATTCAGTTCTTTGAAGGGGGATGTCTTCTGTGTTTTCAGTTATTGGCATGGGAAACAATACAAGGTAGTAATTCACATTCTAAGAGACTAATTTTTTCTCCCCAAAACGAGGACACATCCATCTGGATTAAAATGGAAATTATCTTTATTAGGGAATTCCTATTTTAAATTGCATTGTTGCTTCACCCTAAATCAACAGTTAATTAACAAATCAGTTATCAGTTTAAGCCAGTAAAAAGTCAACAAATTTGAGCAACTGTGGAGTCAAGGTCTGGTGTATTTCACAGACTATAAATCAGTGTGGTAGACTATCAGAGCACACTTAATAATGATGTTTCTTAATAACTACATTGGAAAACCAAAGAAGGGCAAAGCTAATTAACCCCACAGCTAGGGCAAAAGTTAGGATATTAGAAAAAAGCAGAATGCCAGTGTCTCCCTGTCAAGTTCAAACTGAGGCCACTGTAATTCAAGTATGATGTGCAATATTGCTTGTAAATATTCTTTTTAAACTGTCAAGTAATTTTGGGAGATCAAGTGTAACAGATCCCTTGGTGTTGAAGTCAGTCCCTACCCCAGCCAGCATCGAGCGTGCCTTCCACCTCTGCTTGCCTGTGTCTGAAACATTCCACTGCTGTCAGCACCATGGATCATCATCAATCCCCAGCTAATTCAGATTCCCAGTTAACTGGGACACAGGAGCTGAATTAAGAAATAAACTTCATTGTTAAGCATTAGCCACAGCAACACAGTTTATTTTTATAACTTATTCCAGTTTTAAAAGCATACAACTGTCAGTGACACACAAGTTGTCCTCTGCAGCTCTTTGGTTTACAGCACCGGGCTCATCTGATATTCCGTTTCTCTTCCCAAGTGCAGGCACAGTCCATTACAGCTGCATGCATCCCGTATAATGACTCAGTGCATGAGCTTTACCAGTGAGACTGAAAAAACCACTGAAGTGTTTGTGTCCTGGACCAAATTTTAATGCTTAATCATGTCTTCAGCAAGATCCACTTTCAACCCAACAAATTTTGACAAACATCGCAAAGCATCAAGCAGTTGCAAGCAGGATAAAAAATAAACCTTACAGTGAGGGCTGCTGAACTGAGTCGGGGCCAAACTCCAGCCCTGCGAGTCTGAGGACACAAGGCAGACACTGGAGTGAGACGAGGCTCATACACGTCGTGGTAAGAACATAATTGCACGCATTTTCAAGTAATCCAAGAGACAACTTAATTTACACTGAAGGTTTTGGATGTGAATGGTGACTTTAGTCTTAGGTTCCAGAATAAGATAACTTACAGGGGCTTAATTTTCAGAATGTTTTGGAAATCAGGCCCTTTTAAGGGTTCTGGTCTACATCCAAGAAATAAAGCTTCCAAAAGGAAGCCACACAAACATTGTGCACTTTAATTTTATACTTACTGACATCAGTAGCCAAAATACCCAAAACATTTTAAATTTTAATAGGAGTAGGACACTGAGGAGAAGCAGTGCATCAACCTTCATGAAAATCAAGATGTAGGAACATTGAAGGGATTGAAATAATTCCTTTCATTGTTAGAAATGTATTAAAATTCCAGCTACAATAATTTTTCATGACCTGTAACTTAGAAGTGTTTTGGTCAGTTTTCTCCAAAGCTTAATCTAAACATTCTTCGCTTCAGGGCTAAATACAGGAACTTAAAGCCTGCATCAATTTTATGTTGAAAAAAAAATATCATGGAGCTAAGTAGTATTTATAGAAAGTTGTAATTGTGACTCCCTTTCAGGCATCCAAGCTAGTACAAGGTTAACTCAAAACAACAGATAAGTCAAGTGTGAAGTTTTAAGGCACAAATGAGTGTCATAGGATGAGAATATAACCATTCATTCCACCTTGAGAGGGAACTGGCCTGCAGAGATAGGAAATAGGCAAGAAGATCTCCTGTGAAAGGTGTGTTGTGTACCTGAGTACCATATTGGATTCACTGAGCTACACAGTTCTTGTGGTGCTTTGATAAAACCCCATCTGCAAAGAGCTGCCCTCTACACCCGGATCTTGAAAGAAAATCATGTGTCCTACAAAAGGGCTGGTTGCAGGTGGAGACACCCAAGCACTACAGTCTGTGTGCACCACAGTGCAGGGTTTCTTTCTTCACAGACACTCTGCTCCTTTTCATGTCATTTTTCTAAGTGTATGTGAGTGAAAACAAAATATTTCATATTAGAACAGGTCACATTTGCTCAGGGAGGAATGTAAGGGAAGATGCAAGATGCTTGTTCCCAACCAACCGTGCCTTACCAAAACGCACCAGCCACAGCCTGGCAGGCACATGCAAGCTGTGAGGATATTGTAGGGTGTGCTGGAATGATCCAACCAATTCCAGCATCCAGGCCCATGGGGTCTGGGGAGTCCTCAAAGTATGGGGCTTAAATTTATTAAGTTTTTATTATCTTTTTGACTGTAATATCTGAAATTATATGAAGTGTTCACAGTTCAGGAGGGATTTTACAATGTGTGTTAATTAAAAATGAAAATCAAGAAATAGTAGCTTGTGGTGTAGATAATGGCCACATTTGTTCAGTTTTTCTGCTTATTCTTCCAGTGCTTTTCCTTAGTTGTAAAAGTTAAGACATGGTCTCAGTAAAACAAAACATACTATATTGCTGCAATGGAAGTCCTCACTTAATTTCTTTTGCCTCTATTTGCTTTAAAAATAGCTTTAATCGTAAATGAGAGGAAGCGCAAATACACTGGGATACTAAAAGATTTGTTGAGAACATGAGAATGCATTTTACGTGCTTCTATTTAATGCATAAGTGCTTTTATTTGCTTCCTGGACCGTGATCCAAATCTGTGGAACAAATGCAGTTCCAGGGCTTTTGCACACAGTACCTGGGGCTTATGTGGTTTAAGGAACCGAAAGGGGCAGGAGAGTATAAAGGCCAGGAAGGTATAAGCTCTCTTGGCTACATGCATTTGCATCCTGTTTGCTTACTAGAGGAAGTATAAAATAGCATAAAGACAGGAATAAACACAACTGTGAAGTGGAAATATTTTAATACTTTGCCCACTGTAGACATCAGAAGCCTCTGACAGTGTCAAAGTCCTGTGAATTGTACCTGTGTGGCTCATATCAGCACATCGATTAAAAACTTCACCTGTCCCTGTTTAACACAGAATAAAACATCCTCAGAAAGGATGGCATACCTGTAGTAACTGGGAAGGATTGGTTTCTGGATTAGAACACAACTGGCTTCTTTTATGTTTTAATTTTTTCTTCTAGGGTAACTTGTATTCATGTTTACAACTTCCTTGGTAAAAATTAAATATTTTCTGTGCCTCGTTCGTAACCAGTGTATCCCTCCCTTCCCAAAGGGCTGCATTCTCCACGCTTACCTCCCATTACCTTTTCTGTTTATTGTGAGGACAGTTTATGAAATGCAGCAAGCTATGCAACATCCTTTGGAAAGGGTTTGATTTGATGCAAAATTTAGTGCTGGGCTCATTCAGAATAGATGGAATCTCTCAGCTACTGCCTACCCTTCTACATCTGAGAAGAATCTTGTGGAATGAGTTAATGACAGGAGGCAGCTGCCTTACTGGGCTGAAACCCCTGTCCTTACATCTCTTTAATCTCTTAGCTGCTTTTACAGGATTTAAACCACAATCCTAAACTAGCATGGGAATCAGCAGGAGCCAGTCACAGAATGCAGGCAGTAGTCATGGTGTCTGTGCTGTTCAGAGGAGGGAGTAACTGATAAACTGGGCTTTTACCAACTTTGGGTTTGGGTGCAGTAAACTGCAGCAGTCCAGCCCAAGGAGCAGCAAGAAATGCATCCTCAGTCAAGCACAACTTGAATGCCAAGTACCATCCTTTTAGAAAAGCAGACTCGAATGAGTACATTTGTCTTTTATCTGGGGACTTGAAGCTGAACATCCTCCCGTTTGTTTTAGGGAAGCATCTAAGTTTACCTTTAGTAAATATGTGTTGCTGCAGCATTTCACAGGATCAAGTCCCATAAAACTAATTTATTAGGCTACATTATTCCCAGACAGGTCAGTTTTCTAAGTTTTCCTCCAAGTACTTCAGGACTGTTTGGGTGTTCATGGATAGAAAAATTTGTATAAACAATGAGAATTAATGCTGGTTTAGGCACCTTAATTCTTCACCTTTATCCCCTGAAAAATGTTGTTTAAACACAGTTTACTTTGAGTTTCCTCAGTCACAAATGCACAAAATGATAGCCTTATGAAGTGACCAAGTAGTTGCTTGTCTACATAGCAAATCAGTTCCTGAGCTAAAAATAAAAAATCAGAAACAGTCCCTTACAACATCTGAAACAACTTTTATAGAGAAACATTTAAATATTATGAAGGGCTGGATAACATAAATGCCATAGGAGGAACAGCAGGTGGTTTTTTAGGAGGTTCTAATATTTGTGGGTTTAAGTTCTTTTCTCACATTTGAAACAATCCCAGTCATTAATATGAGTTCATCCAGGTTTCAGAAAACTCCTAGAAGCTTAAACAAGTGCACTGAAAAAGTTTGTGTTTGTAAACATTTATTCTTTTGAACTGAAAAAGGCTTGCATCAGCACACATTGTACAGACTTGCAAATTACACAAGTTGAAAAAAGTTTTGTTTCATTTATGTGCAATGAATCTTTAATGTCCAGTGAGCATCTGCAAATGATGAAAACTTAAACCATTAAAAAGGTTTCCAGCACTTATCAAACACAATTATCTTAGCGTGAAAAGGAAGAGAAAGAGACCCATACTGGTGGGAACACAATTAAAGTGCAAACATTTTGTCACTTGTATGAAGATACATAAAGCTTCTTCACACTTTTGTTAAAAAGAAATATTAAAATGTGATACAGTGAACATTTTTTGTAACCTATTCATAATCCCCTTCTAGTAGTTATTAAGCTTGCTGGATCTGAAGCAAATTCTTCAAGGGTAGAAACTTGTAATCTCTTTTGACATTGTTTGAATGTATTGCAAAACACAAGGACCACCTAAGGAGTCAGTTACTAAAATGATAATCTCTTTTTCTTTAAAAAAAGAAAAAACAAGAGAAAAAGAAGAAAAAGAAAAAACAACAACAACAAAAAAAAACCCCACACAAGGGACAAAGAACAGGTTAACTTGAAGATCTTGGGTAGTTTGCTAGAAAATTAATATAATTCCTTAAGAATGGTTCTCTTTTCCCCACCACCAATCCTCAGGTTCCTGCCTTGGAATGGATAGCTGTGTGCTGGCTGTGAAAAGGGATTATAAAATACAAATCTGCATATGGATTTTTATGAACATCTGCTGTACAATAGAACTTTGGATCTGATACAAGATTTCAAAAATATAAAACAAAACTACTATAAAAGTAGGGGGCATTTCAGCAGCATTCCTTACAGAAAGCTGCCTGTCGCAAAGATGATTCCTTGCTATTGTCTGGGATTAACTCTGTAAATTTTTTTCATCTTGCTGGATTCACTGGGTTATTTATTCTTCAATGGCAAATGTCATGTGACAAAACATCCCAGGAGTCTCTATGAAGAGAACAGAAACCCCATGACATCAAACCAATCGAGGAGGGAGGACATGGAAGTAGCAAAGGCCGAGTGTCCAGCGGTGTAACTGCTACTGCGAGCTGGCCCTCTCCAGGACGTGGAAGTCGTAGTGCTTCTTGCTGGTTCTCAGGCGGAACTTGCTCACTGAGGTACTGCTCTGTCTCTTGAGTGCGCTCTGCGCGGCCGCCATGCTGGGGAAGGTGGCCAGAACCGTGTAGGTGGACGCCAGGTCCCCGGCGCGGGAGGGCTCCGTGCCGCCGTCCCCGCAGAACCGCCGCTGCTGCTGTGTCTGCAGGCACTGGGAATCCCGCAGCCACCGGATCTTGGCACCCACTTTCAACAGTTCTCCAAAGAGTTTCTCTGCTTCCATACGAGTTATGCCTTCTGGCAGCTCAGTAATTTCTAGAACTTTCCCCACAACTGAAAGAAGAAAAACAATGAATCTAAATTGGTTATTGCACTTAATGGTACAACACCCTAAATGAAAAATTACTTATTTCATACTTTTATCTCCAGTTGGCTGATACCAAATCCACAGGCTTTGCCTTCCTGATGTTCTAGAGGGCCTTTGGCCTCACATTTAGCACTGCTTACAAATATAATTTGTTTACTTGTACAAGTGTGCAAATAAAAGCTGGGAATACAAAGAGGGTCCTCAGAACAAAGAGGGGAAAATAAAAAAATCGTCAACAACTCATTTTGCAGCAGGTTTCAGAACTCACTATAGCATCTCACTGGCTTCACCAGGTAATGCTTCACACATCGCCATGCCAAAAAAACTAGTCTGTGTCAAAAAAAAAAAAAAATCCTTTCCACTAAATTGTTACAAAAAAATGATTTATCTGTAACTTTCTGTGAAGAGCTGACAGTAGGAAGCAAAAATTCTTTCCAGTAAAGGTATTAAGATAGATGCCATCAGATTTCATTTGGATGACATCTTTACCAATTCCAATGAGCTAATCTGTAGATCTCCTAGTATGTCTCCCACATCCATGTGCTTATATATATTAGAATGGGAAAAACTAAAGAAACCAAAAAGAACAAACTAATTTGTGGTTTATGTCTGATTTCACTTGTTACACCAGTAAAAGGAAGCAGGGGTGTGTATAATTAATATTTAATGTAACAGTATCATAGAACTTATGTCCAGTAAACTGACATACTTGCTCTTTTAGTACTCTCCAATCCTGAACTTCTCTGGTCTTTTCTCCAGCCTTCAAAACTACATTTTTCTCATTTAACTTCCCTCTTCCCCTCTCTCCATGTCTTCCTCTCCATCCTTATGTTTCCAATGTTTGCCATGTCCATTTCTGTCCAATTACTCTTCACTCTGGCCCGTCTCACCTGTGCTTTTCTTGAACATTCTCAGTCCATCAACATAATTAATTTTTCTGGAAGACTGTGTCAGTCAGCATTTCCATACCTGGTTCTCCTGCACCAAGATCTGCTGAAGCAGCCTTCTTTGCTGGTTTCTTTCCCCTGTTTCCGTGTCTGTTTCCAGGCTGACACTGGAAAGATTGACATAAAGGGTGTACATTAACGACAATCCATCAATATATTAAAATTTCTAGTCAGCTCAGTGAAAAGCAGTCAGAGGAATGGAAAATAACCTGCACTACCATGGACAGAGAAGATTTTCATATCCAATTTTACTTATTGAATTTGATAATCCTGAAGTCAAGCACATTCGATCCTTCACTACAGAATAAAGGGAGTTTGATGGGGGGGAGGTGGGGGGGGAAATCACCTTAATTCATCTTGGAAGAACACTCCCCTGCCCCAGCCATCACATCTCTAAGGTGGAATTGGGTAGAACTGAGCAAGGTAGAGGCAGGGGGTTTGTGTGTCCCAAAAATTAAATAGAGGGAAACACTTTCAACTTTGCTAACACCAATGTTTTGGGTTTGTTTTTCTCATAAGGAACAAACCCACTCTTTTTTAGAAATTACCGCATACATTTTTTTTTTTTTTTTTTGGTTGGTTGTTTTTTTTAGGAATGGTTACTTGAATAAAAGAAACCAGTTTTAGCAAAGGGACCCCTTTAGATTTTTGAATTAGCTAGTGAATTGCTTAAAATAAAAAAAAATGTTTCTCACTTTTTTAATACAACGAACAAGAACAATGGGGAGTATTGACACGGAATAAAACTTATTGCAAAGCAAGCACCTTCCACTCAGTTACTCTCCAAGTGCAATAACACATTCCCCTATTCAAGGTGGTTGTAATGGCAGTCTTGAATTGGGTTTTTTTTCATTGTTGCCATGAGATTGTTCTCAATACCTGTTGGCTTGATACTTGTCCACGTAATAAAGATGGATTGTATTGCAGGGGTTGGCCAAGCAATGGGTATCTGGCATCTCCTTAAAGAGAAAGGTAATTAGAAGGGTTTTTCTGTTACAGAAAATCTTCCTCCAAGTCCATCTCACACTAAATATGTTACACAGAAGAGAAAGCGGAACTGCTGTGCACAAAGCTGAGTGTCTGGCTGGGCTAACAAACACAGAGATGCCCTGACTCCATCAGTGTCAGCCACATCCTGATCCCAAGGTGAAAAGGTACAAACTTTCTGGTGTTTAGGGATTACACTCAAAGTTTTTCTTCACTGCAGTCTTAGATAAGTCCTTTCATTTCAAAATGAACTTAAGTCTAAAAGCTCCTCTCAGTATGCTAATTTAGTAATTTTCATGGTTATAACCCTGATTAGAGCCAGGTCCATCTTCAGATTCCCATTTGTTGCAAGGATGCACAAAGACAATGCACTAGAAGTTTTCAATAATCACAACAGATTAAGGGAGCTAAGAAGTGTGCTTCAAACAGGCCACCAGGAATTTTTACTACAGCAGATAATACAAAGCAATGGCAAAGATTATGCAACAAATAAGACAAAGACAAGAAAATAAAGTTCTCTTTATTAATAAGAGAGACATACAGAATTTTCTGTAAGTTTTGCTTTAAAGTAAATCTTTCTGTAAAATGGACCTGTTAATTTTGAGTTTGGGAATACTTTTGCTCACTGACAAAAGGGGTTTATATGATTGTATTTTAAACATTATCAACTATCCCATTTCAGTGAGAACTCCCCATTTTCTGTTTTTCAGTTGACATGGCAGCAGAGGATTGAAATTCTTCTGCAAGGAATTTTTTGTGTCCTTGGGTGGGTCCTCCTGTCTGAAATTCTAACTGAGGTACAGTCCTGGCTATGTGATCCATCATGTTGTTCTACAGAGGAATGAAGAACACATGTTTATGCAGTGGTGCAATTCAGTGCATCATCAGCTAATTATTTATGGTTAAGACCTGAAGCTAAATTCTAGCAAACATTTTATTAATATTTTCAATGCTGAAATGGGAAATTTCACAATGTGAGAAAGCCAGTGTGCTAGAGAAACACATTAATGAGGAGATGAAAAGCCTTTGAAGATATGGTGGACAGTATCAGTGCACAGTGATAAGGTGAAATGTTAAATTATGTTTGAGGGATTAATTTTGGTGATTTTGCTTCAACAGCAATACTACTAAAGTGAGCCACAACTCATCAGAAAATCCTCATATAACTTGCATTTTAAAACATTCAAATAGAAATCACACACACATTTTAGTTAATTAAAAATGTACCTTGTCCAGGGACAAAAGGTCTAGAAAACTGGGACACAATAGACAGAGGTGTCAGTGTGGGACGGATGTTCTTCATGTTTGACAGCTGGGCTGGTGCTGGTGATTGGGCCGGTGAGGTGACAGGGCTGCCCAGTTGAGGACTATGCTGCAGCTGGAATAAACAACAGGTTAGTGGTTCAAAAAGTACTGCTTGAACATGCTGAACAGCACCCACAGCCTTTGAAGATTTAAATGAAGGTAAAACAGCTCTGTTGGGTGTAATCAGAGCAAGATTTTTATTCCCCAAAAAGAACTTTTGAAAAGAGATATAATATATACATGTTTTAAATCATCCTGGAGAGGCAAACCAGCACCTCCTACCTGTGCAGCACCGTCTAAAGTGCTGAGTTCCGTGGCCTTGTGCCCGCGGGGGTGATCACAGTAGTACTTGCCGGGTTTCCTCTGTGGCGGTGACGGGTTCCGCGGCGCGGCGCTGCCGGGCACGTTGAGCTGCATCATCAGCACCCCCCCGGAGGGCGGCGGCGCCACGGCTGCAACACAAGAGCCACGGGCACTGTCAGCACAGGCCGCTTAGCACATCACCCAGGAAGGCACCAAGAAAAGGATCAATTACAAACGGAGTATGTTTTGCTAAAGAAGCTGCTGATTCTAGAAAACTGGAGCGGTATCTTCCATACAATTACAACTCCACTATCAGCTACACCTGCAATAGTTAACTTAGAGAGGTCTTCCCACAACGAGAGATAGTGGAGCCACTGAAACTCATTGCTGAGAATATTTTTGAAAGAAATTGCTCTATTAGTAGATGACAGTCTTCAACATTCACTGTAGTTTCTATCAGAGCTCTGTGTTGCAGAATGTGATACTAAGTGAAAATATGCTTAATTTAAAAACAGAAGTTTTCTAGTTAGTTTTACATGATGTACAGCAATGCAGACTCAAAATGTTTTTTTCTCTGATAGGATGGCATATATCAGAAAGACCTGGGATCAGCTTTTAGCCTAGGCAAGCTTACAAGTTCTCCCTTAGGAATGCTTTCCTGGGCAGATAATGCAACCTGACCCCCACACGCTGGCCCACTTGGGCACTGTGGTAGCCACAGAAACTCCAGAGTTAGGGGAGAACACCTGAACATTCAGCACTGTTCCACAAGGTTTCACACCAGGAGCTGTGAGGAGAGGCTGCCCAAGAGACAAGCCATCTCCCCCTTCTGCCCCAGGTAATTTATATAATGCCCTTTTAATTTATAAGCAGTTGTTTGCAATTTCCTTTTCTGCTTTACATGCTTTTTACAGCATTTCTCAGAAACCACAATTAAAACACACAGTTTAAATGTCATTTAATCATCCATCTTTAAAGCAGGATTCTGCAGTCTTCTCAATTTACTGCCATGTCATAGCACAGCATCAAGATACAGATTATAAAATGCATTAATCTGGTGTTTTTTTATAATGGGCTATTGTTTTCACTACCCCTGGGCTTCAAAAAAAAGAGACTTCTTCAAAAATCAAACCAAAAAATGTAGCATAACATTAAAACTACATTAGCTTTTGTAAATTGTATTTGGAAATATTAATTACATGGGTAACTGAATTAACAATGTTATAACATCTATACTTTCTTTCTAATGGCAAGAAGTTTTACCCAGGTGTTACAGATTGCAATTGAAGCTTCAGGTATCTGGCCAGCTTTAACAGAGGATATAAATTAAGGAGTCCCTGCAAGAGCCACATTGTGAATATTTCTGTTTTGTTGCACAGCAGGAGAAAATACAACTCTGTTTATGACTGCTACATAATCAGAATAATGTACAACACAACAGTTTTCCACTGGTAAATCCATAAACTTATCCAGTCCCTACAGTAAACCTGAGATATACCAATATAGGTATATATACCTATATACACACTATGTCTAACACACAAAAATGGGTTTAATTTTAATATATGCATATATTTATGTGTTTTATAAATGATAATAATTTACATCTTACTGGTTTATATACAGTATTTTACTCTGCAACACTCTAGCACACTCTTCTTGACTTATCTCTGTTCTGTGAGAATGGAACACCTAAGAAAACCATGTTTGTCTTTCAGAAACATCTACTGTACTGTCTCTAAGAGAGTGTCAATCTAAAATGCAATATAAACTGCAGAAGAAAACTTTATACATTCAGAAAATTGTGTTTTTTCTTTTGCTTCTAGTTCCCCAGCATTTCAGGAAATTAAAACAAATGGAATTCTTTTCCTAACCGAGCACCCTGACACAATGAAGTGTCATACAGTGCATAAGTCAGTTTGCAGACACTTTATGACCTGTCAAATCCCATGAGAAGGGAAACCCAGAAATCCTTCAAAGCCTCCCCAGCTTTACAGTCTGGTCCCCTGTAACACCACAGCTCTGCTACTTGTCTGTGGACCTGCTCATTTGCCCTATCTCAGAGGCCTTCATTCACCATCTCAATGTCTTCACTTAATTGGTTTATTCCCCAGAATTTGCTTCCCCATAGAGGGCTTCCTCCTTCCTGAAACTTCCTTAAACCCCAGTTTACAGTCTGAACCAGGCCATCAGAACTGCACAAAACCAGCACTTCCACGATAGATAGGAGGGCAGAAAAACAAACTAGTGCACAGCCCACTTTCGACATTCTGAAATGACAGTCTTCCACAATTAAAGCCAAACAAACTTGAAGCGAAATAGAAACCAAACCAAACCTGCCCATGAACTGCTAATCCAGCTATCTTGCTTCTTATTTGCATCTATCTATTTACTAATAAACAGGTTCAAAAAATACCTTAAAGATAAATGTTTGTAAGAAACACCACATCTGAAGCAGAATCTAGGTCATTGATCTAGGGTTGTTTAATCTAGTGCTTGCTTGCAAAATACTGAGATAGCAGAATTTGAGATTATCCCTTCTTTACCAACCAAGCCTCTAATGTATCAAATTCCCTAATAGTAAATAAAGACAGTGCCACTGTGGTCACAGGATTGTTATGTAATCTCTTGTTTGGTGGCTAACCCTAGTGCTCTTATTTTCCTGACCAGTCCATCAATTTTATGGTTGAACTTTCAGAGTTTTAAGTGTTTGGATATTAACTTTTATAAAGGTTTAATGGATTGACAAGATCTATGTCAACACTGCTTTCAAACACATTGAGGATTCTGTTTGCAGGTCTCTGAAAAACTACCCAAGTATTTTGTAGATCAAAACCTTCTGAACCTGACTTAAGTGTTTCTGCTGAGTAACATTTAGCTGCTAAGGGTGGCCTCCAGGCCATCCCCAAGCAGCCACTGTTTCACTTAAATTCCAAGTTACCATTTTAAAAGATACAATAATAGCAATACAGATGAAGAATTTAAGAAAAAAATAAAATCAGAGATGGCACTCAAATTGCAGTTGTTCTAGCAGTTAGCCATGAAACCAATCTGAAAATTTACAACAGGTTCTAGACAGAATGGCTTAGATGAAAATCCCAATAAAATATACCTTTTTTTGGCTGCATGATGGAAAGACCAGTGGGTGAGCTTTTACATGATGAGGGTGGAGACACTATGCTGTAGTGCACAATGGAAGCAGCCTGCTGTGGCTTTGACTTGGATGAAGGTGGCAATAATGTAGGAGGTGATGGCTTCTGACTTGAATGGTTGCTATAAACTATGGAAGTAAAAGCAGTAAATAAGGCTGCCATAAAAACAAAATACCCCACACAGCTCCGAAGTACCTTCAGCTTTCCAGCAGGTCAAAAAGCTACCCCACAAGGCTCAGTTTTCAAACTCCTCTTAAGAAAATCACTGGTCCTACTCTGTTAACTGAAATCTAGAAGAGTTCTTGAGTAGAAGAGCCAAATATGCTGCTTCCAAAATGTACCTCACTCCTCCTGTCAAAAGGAAGCCCAAATCTCCAAGTTTTCAGACCCATCTGGCTACTCAGGAAAGGATGGAAGTGATTCTGCTGCCAATGTATGGTTCCCATGTCTGTCTTAACCCACCAGTAGATGTGCAAGGCATTATGATGTATGGTATTGGATTTTTAAAAAGTAACTTGAGACATTTCAAAGATTTTTAACCCTGCCTCAGGGTTAAAAATGGAAAATAAATTCAAAAATGCATCAAAAGAGGAAATAGAATACAGCAGTTAATTCTAAATCAAACCCTTAGCAGCAAGTATCCAACCACACAGCATAATAATAGCCAGACATTTTTTAAGCTTATCAATAAAAACTTTGTTCTCCCAACCTGCACACTGCTGTCCTTGAAGCTGCTGTGAGTTGCATGGTGATGATGTTCTAGGAAACTGCATCTGGTCTGATCCAGGAGGCTGCAAATATCCTACAGATGAACTGTAATAACCAAAAAAGAACATGACTAACAGGCATTTATGCTACACTCATTTAATCACGACTTCTGCATTTGCTGTGTACATGTACTGCAAATCACTGAGCTTTTGTTAATTTTAAATCAGTAATATTCCCACCTACCCCTGAATTCATTCATTCTTCAGAAGACTGAAGCTTCCCACCTCTTCCTTAGCAAAAACACGTGCCCTGCCTACACTGAGAAATGTATTAATGCACCTATATTGATATTCTATTTTTGTGTCCATATATCAGCATAAAGACATGCAGAATAACAGTAATAACAATAACA
Source organism: Pseudopodoces humilis (assembly GCF_049639895.1). Classification (NCBI taxonomy): domain Eukaryota; kingdom Metazoa; phylum Chordata; class Aves; order Passeriformes; family Paridae; genus Pseudopodoces; species Pseudopodoces humilis. The sequence continues at coordinate 6,246,605 of NC_142207.1, forward strand.
ATAATAATAGACTGATTTGTTGTCTTGCTCACTAAAGCAGAACTAGGTCTCAGTTAAGTGATACCCACAGTCCCTGCCATGAGGATTTGGGATGCAAATCCTTAGCAGGGGGCTGGCCCTGGGCAGCTGGGACACAGCTCTGCTCCAGGGTCCACTGACACAGCCCAGGGAGGAGATGGCTTTTTCCAACAGGGCTCCAGGGGATAAACAATGATTCAGCTGTTTGCAAAATGTAGGAAAAGGGTAACTTTAAAAAAAGTTTATTTATGCCAGGTAGATTTTCAGGGTAATCAGGGGAAAACTAGGTAACAGACATAGTTAGATTCTATTCTAATTCTGTTAGATTCTGCTGAGCACACTAATGCTCAGCCAGAACATCAAGTTGGTGGACCATAATCAGAACAGTGCCTATAGAATCCTGTACTAACAGATAAACATTCTGAGAATAAAACAATTCCTTCAAACTGTGGAAAAAAAGAGTAGGTTTAATCTTCTTGGACCTACTATTTTTACCTATGTTGTCAAAAGTTTTTTCCATCCATTGTCCCACAGGTCACTTATATAATTTTAAGATTCCCTTCCATTAAAGCAGACAAAACCAAGTGAAAACTAACACAGTTGCTTTCACACAGCTTCTGATCTGCCTACCGATTCTAGTTTTCAGCAGTGACCTGTAGGTTTGACACTCAGCTCCTGCAGAACAGCATTCTGCTTTCCTTGTTCAAGTGCTGCAGCGAAACTATTCTGATGAAAGTAAGGTGCTGTCACTGGTTGCTAGTTTGCTCTGAATTCCTTATAAATGAGAGGGACATTCTAAAGTACACAAAAGATCAAGCAACCAAACTTAATTCAAGAAAAGTCTAGAATTATGCCTACCTGGGACTTCACTGAATCTCAAACATAATAACTACAGAAAAGGATTAAAAAACCTTCAGATACAAAGAACAGGAATTCAGATTTAAGTAGACAAAACCATGTGGTGATGACACAAATACTACTGAAGCCTGCACTCTCGAAAGGATGAACAAGCTTCACACTTGCTGCTTGTTTAAAAGATCCCAGGTATTTTTAGATGCTGCACATTTGTAAGTTCAAAAAAACTCGAGAAATAAAAATTTGTAACAAGCATTAATCCTAATGAATTCTCCTAGGTACTTGCCTATCTGTTCTCAAATAGACTGCTTTGGGGACACGGGTGTATATTCAGGGAGGGCTGTACATGCAGACCAATTTGCTGCTACCAAGGTAGGTAAAAAAAAAGAAAAGAAAAAAGGTTATTTATCAAACAAAAGCCAAGTTTCTATACTTGTTACACAGCCAGCTTGGTGCCAGCAGGCCTCATCTAAATACAGAATAAGATAAACCTTTTCCATACAAAGTTTCAAAAAAGAAGTCAGTCTTTTTCTGGGATTCAAATTACTTTTCCTCTACACATTATTACTGTAATATCTTTGACAAAACCAGTGAATATGGATAGTCCTCTTAAATATTACTGCAGAGAGACTGAGCTGCGAGCACACTGGTGTTTCATGGGTAAGAAATGGAATGCAAAAAATTTAAGAGGTGGAATTGCACTAAAGTATTGCTGAAAGTGCTATGGAGACTGTTTTCCAGTCCAACAAGTATATCACAATTAAAGCAGTACTGCTTGTTTCGCTTAATTGCGTAAGAGCAAAAATAGAGTATATATAGGCAGCCCATAAGTCTGCCTTTAAATTAATAGTTTTAATATCTGCAGTACTAAAAGCAGATCCTGTCGGTTCTTACAAAGCCACTAAGCCGCTGAGAAAGCAAGTATCAGTTAAACTTACCTTAGATTATTCTGTTGACCGGATGGAATGACACTGTAGTACACTGGCATTCCTGTGGTGGGCAGCCCTTGGCTGGACTGACTGGGAATTATAACAGGCTGCTGATATGTCTGCTGGGGCACTGCTTGGGAACCTTGAGGCACCGAAACCTGCAACAGGCCACACAGTTAAGATTTTTCTCCTGCAGACAATGTTTCTGCCTCTTGACCATCACCCAGCTGAGATAAGAATTTAAAAATAACCCCAGAAATGGAAAGATCTCCTGGAGTTCTCTAAATCCAGAAGAATGGTGATAACATTAGCTAAAATAACAATGCTCTATTAAAAAAAAAATATTTAAATCTTCTTCCCCCCCAGTGGAAATGTTGGCTCCAAGGGACTCCATGAATAACAAGATATTTTCTCTACAACAGAAAGTGGAGTGGTGGGAAGGGAACCTTCCAAGCTTTTCTTCCACACCCTCTGAACTGCAACTGACACAGGACTTGGCCTTCAACAGGACCAGAACTTGTACAGTTATGACACTTTCTTGTCACTTCAGTTATGGGTTAACTTCTGTCCCCGAAGTCACTTTTGACACCTGCTTGCAGCTTTCTACCATTTGTACCATAAAGCAAAGGACTTAAAGAAAACCCTAACGCCCAAACCCACAGAAGAGTCATTGGAAAGTTACGAATACATTACCCACCTGATAAGATGGCACTGAGGGATATGGAACAATCACACCTTGAATTTGATTCCCAATGTTGTTGTGTTGGCCACTGACTAGATTTTGATTCTGAGACTGCTGAACTCCAACTAAACCCTGGTAGTTTTGCTGCTGGTTGGGCAAAATCTGGTAACCTGAAATTATACATTTAAATCTTATTTAAATCTTATTTTGAAATAATGAACACATTTCAAGCATAGTTGCTTATGCGAAAATACACGTGTAGCAGTTTCCAATGGCTTGTTTAATTGGGCAGCTTCACAACAGTTGAACTTACCATGCATATAAAAAGAAGCCAAAATTAAAATTAACAGATTTACTCATTTGGATTCAGCATGAAATATTATCCATACTGTTTGCAATGCTGCTCCCACATGCGTGCACTACTCATTTACACTCTGGCTTACATGCATTAACACCTTGATTTGATAGGTGAAAGCTGGAAGCACTTGAACAAAGCATGCTAGACAGGATCAAACCCAACTCATTGTCTGGTATTGTGAACAAAGCCGTTCCAGGTACTTCAGTTTGAAAATTCTATATATGCAAAATTCAGCTTGGACTTCAGGTGCCCCAGGGGTCAGAGCATCTTGACTGCAATTCAAAACTAAATCAGACTTCAGGAAAATTTGCATAAGGCATGTGTGCAAATCCTTTCCAAAGGGGAAATTTCCTTTGAAATCTGTAATGCTAAAACCAACTGGGGACTGAGAAAAATCTTCCAAGTTCAAGCCATGTTGGTACACAGTGGAAGATGTTTTATATTCAAAGTTTTCTTAGGGATACAAAGAAAGACTTTCTTATTCACCCCTCTATAGTGTCTCTAAAACAATTTATTATTGCTTAAACTGGTATCCTCTTATGTCTTTCAAAAATTGCCTAAAAAACCCCACCCTGCCCCAAAACCCAAACCAAAACCCAAACAAAACCCCAAGCATGGGTGCCAAACAGGAAATCTGTGCATTTATAAATTCCAACCTAAACTCCCCCTTTTGTCTTTTTAAAAAGCATTTAGCAGGTAACTGCTACCATGATCCAAACACATGCAGAACACAAGTTCTTTTTCTCTCATGTTCTATCATACAGGTGTGCACTACTTACCACGTCAGCAAAACCCCAGCACAGTCAGTGTTTCTGAGACAAAGCCAGTTATCCCTCCAGAATAACAAAACTGGGCTTGTCAAGATGCACTGACGGCAAGAAGAGTCTGTGTTTGAGTTGGACACATTCACAGCCCACTGACCTTGACATTCCCCACGCTTCCTACCTTGGCAAGGAACTATAATAGAGCAAATTTAGCTGCAAAAACTCACTTGGGTTTTCTTTAAACTGTGCTAAATAAAGGCTTGGTCTTTTCTGAAAATAATTCAGTTAACATAAAACACCTTTTTGTGAGCAGCACCCACCGATGTTCATTGATTTCATCCACACAGGGTACAATGAACATTGTGCCCTAACAGCCTCGGCTGGCTCTCTATAGAAATTGCAACAATGAACAATAAAAGAAGACTGTTAATATAATCAAATATTGCTTCAGAAAATTAAAGGGAAGAAGGTTCAGTTTGTTAAAACCAAGACAGCTATTCATTAGAAACACACAACACTATAAATATTTTCAGAGGACTAGACAAAACTTTGGAACAATACACGCCTGAAGTAGGATTAGTACTTAGAATTTTTAAAGCAGCAGAATGGGGAGCTGTGGTGTGACAGACCCAATCAGTGCAGTCAGAACCCCTCATACCCCAGAAATTGCAATGGACCCATGAGTAGTTCTGCAGCCTTTTCTGGCACTTGCAGAGACAGACACAATCAATTCTGCAAGCAGAGGGAACTGGAACAATACAAATTGGCTGCCACGAAGGTTCCCCAGAGCGTTCCAAAGAATGCTCTATTTTTAGCTGCAGTTTCACCACTGCAGAGAGTGGGCTGACAGAAATGCAGCACTCAGCACAAACCCCACACCTGCCACAGCAGATTGTCCCATTACACAGAAATACTCTGAAACTGGAGGTAAAAAAAGGAGCAGGTTTCTTAATATTTACATAATTCAAAAGAAATCACAGTTAATATAAGAAAAGTTAACTCACAGAATATAGAAATACATTTTCTGAATAATGCATTAGGAGTGAGAAACCATATATTGAAGAACAGAAAAGCAAGTACAACCACTTGGTTAAAGAGCTGGGAGTTGATGATCTTGGTTATGACTATTACCATTATTGTTAACTTCAGCTACTGCTACAACTGGAGTAGTTTTATCCCTGGCTTGTGAAGCAGAAGCCAGTTGAACTGCAGCTGATGTTCCTACAGGAAGTGTAGTTCAGGCTGGATTTTTAAACAACCTGTGGTTAGGTCTCATGGTAATTGGGCTCACATTAATACGGCAATCAGGAATGCTTTTTTTCTTAAGGAGAGTTTTCTTCTCTCAACATCTTTTAGGCAACGAAAGCATTTTTATTAAAAGCAAACCCCCCAGAATATTTCACCTGAAACCTCTTTAAAAAGGAAGCCAGGAAGCAGCTGAAAAAGAGACCGGTTCACTGTGAGAAATGTAAACCTCTCAGACAGTGTTACGGCCCCGAATCCAACAGCTCATCAATAAAGTCAGGCCACTCCTCAACATTAGACCAGAAGTGGCTTCAGTTGCCATGCTCTCAGAAGCTGTCATCTTTTATCTGAATTTGTGTTTGCAAAGCTATTTCATAGTTAGTAACCACTTTCTGAGATGAACAAACCCCATGGCTTTTATGTAATGCAAGATTTGTAACACTCATTTTGGCCCAGGCACTTTGCTGTATGAGCCAAGTATGTGGCGCCTTTGGCTCAAAACCACACATTGGTAATAAGCATCAACCACTTCAGGTGTAGCTTTAAGTCAAATTAATACAAATATCAATGGTTTAAAATAAATTACAAGGGAGAGAATTTTCAAATACACCATCTTATGAGGTGTTTCCAGAACAGATAACAAGACATGGAAACATCAGTTTCTAAAATGCTGATTCAAATTTGCCTATAAAGCATTAAGTGAGAACCAGCAATGGCTAGAGAGCAGTTTGGAGATTTTCAGTTAAACAATAATTCCCAGTTTCTGGTAAGATCCTTCTTTCTCCTATTAGTGCCGGTAAACACCAAGTTACCAAACACTGAATAGAATTATTGGCTGGACCATCCCCATACTACCTAACCATGATCCCCTGATGTCAGAGTGCAGGTACAGGGCACATGATCAAAGCAGTGGTGCAGCTTGTCTGTGCAGCTTGCTTATTTTATTTCTTCCAGGACAGAGAGGAAGTTTATCTGCTGACACTTTTCATCCACAGGCAGTGAAATTCAGTTAAAATACAAAGAGCCAAAAACATATAAGAAAGGAACTTACCTAATAGCAACCTTTGCACCTTATCACCCTGTGCTTTCCAATTCAGACTGGTTTGTTTAGGTACAAATGTACACTGAGCTCTGAGTTGGGGAGTTTGTGTGCTACTCACACAGGGTGTCCCCACAGTGAGAAGTAATCCCCCTTGAGCCTCAGACTTTTTGCTATTAAGTAGTCTAGGTATTAAAAATTCTGAGGAAGGAAAGCAGGTTGTGTAATACAGTTGGGTAACACATCTTTAACACCAGTGGATAACACAAGTTGCAAAACCAAGTCATTTGTTTTCCTTTGAAAAAAATCTTTGTGAATTGAACCCTGAATAACTGCATCAAGTGTTGCTACTACTGGAGCACTTCCTAGAAGAAGTGCAGAAGAGGAGCCATCCCTCTTACATGCTGCTTCATAGGACATAAATAAATCCAGATAATGTTTGTATAAGCTGATCTTCCATCCTGTTTCTGTAGAGCAACATATAGCTGCGGGCAGGGGAAGGAATTAAGACCCTCCTGAAGGAAAATCAGAAGGATGTTATGCATTCAACTAAGAGCTGGTAAAAAAGCCTGGTCTTTAAGGATCTCTGCCCCCAAACATCACTAGTTACTTCTGAAAGTTTTGACCATGAGTCAGGATATTACTGAGAAATAATTTGTTTCAGTAATACAAATCTTATTGAACAAGTCATAACAATATTTAGAAGTACAGATTGTCAGAATAATGGTAGCCTACAGTTAAAATCTGTAAGGAAAAAAAGGACAAGAAGAAAGGAAGGAGATGGAAATCAAGCTTGCTAACATTCACAGAAGGGTAACTTAGACAGTTGAAAAGTCTTTACTAAAAAATAGGTAACCATGTCAGACTCATTATATATTCCATCCAATACCCTGATACCTTTAATCATAGGACAGAAAGACAGAATAAAGCAGTATCATCAATATCTTCTGCACAGCACTCTTTTCATGCCACAGCATCTAAGATTGGGATCTTTAGCTTAGAACTTTCAGTTAAGGTTAATCAAGTTATTAGTTACTAAGTTACAAATCTTTAAAATTATTAACTTTTAAATTTTAAAACCTCTATTATTAAAGTTACAGCATGAGCCAGTCAAAAGAATGGCTTGAATTCCAAATTTCATGCACAAGTTCCACAAATTTTTCCACCTTAGGTTAGTTACAGCTTGTATTCTACATTTGATCCTCTACTTTATTTGAAATTTTACAGCAAAGTAAGTTTAAAATGAAAAAGCGGAAGAAAAACCACACAAAGTTCTAATGAAATGCTGAAAGAGTTGAACCAACCTGTCTGCTGGCCAGGCTGGGGTAGGGCCTGGTTCTGCTGCGTGCTGTAATGGACAGAAACAGGGCGGTACTGCTGGCTGGAGTGTGGGTACTGGTTGGGGGTACAATAACAGGGTGGCATCTGCAAAGGAACAATCAGAAGAAGTCAGAAATCAGAAAATGCATGCAGCTTTAGAGGAGGCAGACATCTAAATGCAGAACCAATAAAACAAAGATGCAAAATTTATTAAAAAGTGCAATGGATTTTAAATAGTTCAGCGATTCAAAAATCCCTTATAATACATAAATTTCCTCTTTTATGGCCAATTTCCCTACTATCCTTGTCAAAGCAACAATCTCCAATTTCCACCAAGGGGCATTTGAGAGACAAGAAAACTATGCAGAATATGAGCTGCAAGTAAATAGGAAAACCCGTGTGATTGTTGCTCCTCAAGTAAAATGAAGTCATTCATTACAAACCACGGACCCAGAAAAGACCCCAACCCCGGAACAAAAGCAGAGCTGCAGTTCTGCAGAGAGCCCCAGACCGAACGAAAAGGTACCGAGCAGAAGAGCGGGGTCAGTTTTTCCCTGCAGCGTTCAGGAGTCTGTAGGGGCTGTGGTACCTGTGGCACGGGCTGCTGCACATATCCCTGCTGCGGGAGCACGGGCTGGCCCACGGCGTGCCCGGGGCCCGAGTAGGCCGGCGCGGGCTGTGCCGCGGGCGCGGCGGCGGGTGCGGCGGTGAGGATGTAGCCGGGCTGCTGCGGGGGCTGCAGCACCACGCCGGGCTGGAACAGCGCCGGGCCCGGCTCGGCGCCTTCGGCCGGGGGCTGCCGCGCCAGGCTCAGGTGGCTGAACTGCGATCCCAGGTTGTCTTGCTGCAGGCGTGGGAAAAATGGGAAAAACTACATTTGCAAATGCACGTTCAAGGAAAAGAAATAAAACAGCCAAATAGCTCAGTAAGTTTCAGACAGTACATCTCACATTACTGGGCAGTAGCAACAGCAGCCAAAGAACAACAGCAAAGAAGATGGAACAGTAGCAAATTATCTTCAGGGCTGACAGCAGGAGAGAACATCCATGTTCAGACTTCACTCTTTTCACTGCAAATATTTTGCCTTTTGGATTACATCTGCCTTTATCTACTTATAGTGAGAATTCATTTGTCAAAAAGAAAGTTCAGGATTTGTGTCACTAATGATTTTTGACTAGACTCCAAAACTTGAGTGAAAACATCTTATCTCAGTTAAAATAGCAGGATGCATTAGGATTGCTGAAGTAAATTTTTGGTTTTAAGAGTTTAACATAATGAGGTTCTAATCATGAATTAAAGTACACTCCTCTAACTCAATTATCTACATGAAAAAATTAATTATCTTTTCATCTGAAATCAAGTAACCAAAGTGAGAAATGTGTTCCAGTGGTCACCTTCTATCCGTGTTTTATTAACAGCTGAAAGGATGCCATTGATTGCACTGAGCACTGCGAGGGTCCTGTGGAATCTGAAACTTCTGTTACTGTAACCCCAAGCTCCTCTTCTTAACAAGCAATTTAGAGTCAAATTAGCAACATACTGAAAATTAGCAGTGATCACTAACTAGTATTGCTTTTTTTTTTTTTTTTGCTAAACAGGAAGATGTGGTTCATACTGCCAAAGTGGACTCTCCAAACATGCAGGAACATTAACAGTATTTCAAGACCACTTGGTCTTAGATCATCCTGAGGATCGGAATTAATCAAGACATGTAAGGCAAGCTCCATCTTTTACTGATTAGCTACATTCACATTTTATGATGTTATGATTTTTTTAGTTTCCAGGCTAAAGATATTATTAATTACTGCCGGAAATATGAATTTGCACCTAAAGCTGAATTTAGTGTACCTTTAGATGTATTTAGTACATCTTAAAAAGCCTTATTTTCATTAGATAGTAATCTAACTTTGGTATTTCATTCCTTAATGGTGCCTATTAAATGCAGCTATAATGCTTTTCTACATTCGATTTTACATTCTGCTTTTCCAAATCTGGAGTTTGAAGAGAAGATACTGCATGTGAATTTGTCTTAGCTCTAAATATGTCTGAAGGATGAACCCAAGGCACACCACACTGATATCTGTTACACTACCAGTGTAAGTAAAGTCTGACCTGGTCACTTTGTCCTGCAGTGACAAGCAGGATTCAGCCCTGGAACACGCCATTCCCAATAAATGGAGAAAGCACTCTCCTGGTGCCAGCTACAGAGGTGCTACACTTGGATTACAATCCAAGACCATCAATTCTTTTCATTATGTTACATAAATTACCATCAGCAGGAATAAATTCAAACTGCCAGGGCACTTAGTATTGGAACCAATTTCCTGAAAGTGAAATGCTTTGAAATTACTACAAACAGGAAGGAGTTTCCTTCTCTGCTTTAGCACCTATTCAAACTCTCAACTTCAGGAGCAACATCTCTATTGAATTCAGCTAAAACTGTATATATTAGAAGACTCTTCTGATTATTGTTGAAAATTAGCTATTGTACAACACTATGGTGAGTTAACCTTGGCTGGCTCCTAAGTGCCGCCAAGTCACTCCATCCTTCCTCTAATCCTTAGCAATACAGGGGGACAAAATACGATGAAAAGCTTATGGGTCAAGAAAAGTACAGGAAAATCACTCACCAATTACCACCACAGGAAGACTAAATTTATTTATGCCAATTAATAAAAGAGTAGGATAGTGAGAAATAAAAACAAAACTAAAACAAACTTCCCTCAACCCCACTGTTTCTTCCCAGACTCAACTTCACTCCCAAGTTTTCGACCTCCTCCTTCAAGTATCACAAGGGATGGAGAATGGGGCTTGTGATCAGTTCCCAGTCATGTCTCTACTGCTTCCTCCTCCTCACTCTTCTGCTCCAGTATGGGGTCCCACCCACAGCATACCATCCTTCCTAAACCTCTTCAATGTGGGTTCTTCCCAAAGGCTGAAGTCCTTCAGGACTGGAGTGCCCTAGTGTGGGTCCTACCTGAAAACCTGCTCCTGAAGGCTCCAGCTTCCTTCAGAGCACCTGTGGGATGCTCCAAGGGCTGCAGGGCAGATATCTACTCCACCATGGTCCTCCATAGGCTTCAAGGGGAGAATCTGCTTCACAAGAGTCTCCTCCCCAGGCTGCAGGCTCTGCTCCAGCACCTGGAGCATCTCCTTGCTCTCCTCCCTCTGGCCTCAGTATCTGCAGATTTGTTTCTCCCTCCTCTCCCTCAAACCCTTTTCCAAGCACACTCAGAGGTGCCACCAGTGTGAATGACTGACTCAGCTTGGGCTGTGCAGTATCAGCCCTGGAACTGCCTGAAATGGGCTCTGTCCAACGTGAGGCAGCTCCCAGTCGCTTCTCCCAGAAGCCATTCCTGCAGCTCCCTGCTCCAAAACCTTGCCACATAAACTCAACACAAACCTGCACTCAACTCAGTAGAGTATCAGAGCAGACTTTGACCTGGACTCTAGTTCAGATTCTCCCTTAGGTAACAACTCTCCTTTACTAAGCTTCAGTTTCACTTTGTGTGGCTTTTCTTTTTTCCTGGTTTCTGAGAGACTAAGATATTTTATTTCCAGCTTCTACTCATCAAACAATGGATACCAGAGAAGAGGGAGTGTTGAAAGTTCTACCAAATAGGCTACAAAGAGGTAACCAGAAAACATCAGAGCAGCTGATCCCTCAGAATGTATTAAGGTTCAGCAGAAGAGTGAGCAGACAATAAGAAACAACGGAAAGAGGTTAATCCAGAGACATAAAAAGGTAGCGACTGGCTAATGAAACAGCACTGAAAAACTTCCTTTACAAAGGGAAAGGGAAATAATGCAACTCAAAATACAGAGATTTATAGGCAGAGCCTTAATTGCATATATTCCTGCTGAACATGAAACGTTCCCATCTCAGGCTCTCAGGTGCTGTGTCACTGTGATCGAGAGCCAGTCACTACCCTGGTACCACAGGGCACTCAAACAGCCAAGCAAAGGTCAGCAGCCACCAGAGATGAGCCTGTGCAGGGAGCAGAGAAGAGAAGGTGTAATACCACAGAGTATTGCTGTGCAGAGGAGGCTGGCAGGAGCGGGGGTGGGTACGACACTGCAGAGTACTGGACAGGCTGGGAGGAAGGCTGCAGAGCCCGCAGAGGCTGCAGAAACAACAGGGTTATGAACAAGGTTAACACCAAAGTAAGAGAAGTGAAAACAAGTATTTTGTAACAGAAAAGCAACTGTGCTCCAGAAGAGCAACTTGCTCCACTCTGAGAAACAGAATGGATACTTCTTTTTCTTAAGCTTAAGACTGCATAGAATGAAAACAGAAGTAACTCTGAATATCTCAGTCTCCCAAAAGACAGTCATTGCTTTATTTGTTACACGCTATATTAGCTAGGTCAGCAAATTGCTTCTAACATTTACATGTGTTATAAACACAAGCTCTTTCAAAGCATCTAAAGGAAGAATGAATTTACTACTAACCATGGATTCAAACATACTACTTTCATTTATTCAACAGTAGTAAAATATTTTCTCTAGATAGTTATCATTGCTCATAATATTTCAGGCAGGATTAATTCCAGCATCCATTCAGAAGGCAATCAGAGAATTAGTACAGAATTTGTGAAGAAAATGGCAAATACTACATACACACTTCTGTGAACTAAAGAGTACAAATGAGACTTTTCAACACAGATCAGCTCCACTGTGGCATACCCAGCTATCTGAACAGGTTTAAACAGGGAAAACAAACAAAGGTAAAAGGTTTAGATGAAGTTCTATAAATAACTTTTCGAAAAAATTTAAGAACCATCTGAAAATACCACAGGAGACTAAAGCCAGTACCTTGGTGCCTGAAATAGCTGCTGTGGAGAGGGAGAATTCTCCTTCTCCTGCCCATATATTTTGCTTTTCTTCTTCTATGGCTGGGGCAGTCTTTATAATCTGGCCTATTTGACTGAAGTCTTGTACAGAACAAGGATAAAATACATCCTGTACTCATGTGTGTGGTTTTGTGAGCAGAATGGGCTGAAGTGCTACTCGTGAGATGTTCATGCTGTACCAGTCCTGAGCTACTCCTTCTGTGCCATGACTCCTGTTTGTGCTGTACAGCCCAGGAATTCATCTGGCTGAGAAACAAGTCTAAAACAAGAAACCCAAGGTTCCAGTTGGATTAACTCTCTTCCCGGCTGCCAACTATATTGCTCTTAATGCCTGGGTAACTCAACAGTGCATTAGGGATGAAGGCAGAACTTCTTGGTAACGGAACATTTTCATACTAAAATTCCTCAGTATTTTTAAGAAAAGGCTGCCTACTATGCTGAGCAGGGCTGATAGTTGTGTGGACTAGGAGGGAAAAAGCCCAGTTACCCTGACCTGTGACTGTTCTTCACATCCACTGCAGAAGAATAAATGACCCCCCCTGCCCCTGTTCCCAGAGCTGAGTGAGAGCCCCAGAGTCCCTGAGCATGTGTTTGACAAGTGCACCTGTGAGAGGATGGGGTTAGCTCCAGGCTGGTGCTGGCCAGGGCTGGGCAGGGCTGGCTGAGGTGCAGCTCCAGGCACTTGGGTCCTAACAGGCTGCTGAGGCAGGGGAGGGTTGTACACAACTGCAGTGCCATCGGGATTGAGGAACGGCTGACCTGCCCAGGGGAGAGACAACAAACACAACCAGCTGCACCATCTCAGCTGGGAGAAAGTACACAAATATACTTACAGCAGGCAAAATGAATAAAATAATAAAAATTAAAAATAAGAGAAATCATACTGGTTTATATGACAGATTCATGCCAAATGCCCACAACTATAACAGCAATGACTACATGCAGCTACAACCCAAACATTTAAAATGATACCCCAGTCTTTACGTAGTGATCACACATAAAAATTTCTTATATCCTACTCAATTTGAAATTGATTTTAATCAAGTAGATTGAATATGACAGGAGTAATAAAGGAAAACTCCACTAAAATACTGTTTTAAGGATCTCTTAAATATTAATCTCCTTAACAAATGTGAAAACCAATCAGAACACAGGAGAGCTTAAAAGCAAATATTTTTTGAAAACTATATAAAGCAATAACTGCCCTGGTATTCCCATGACTGCTAATGAGATTACTGAAAAAGGACTCTCTTCCCTCTCTTAGATTAATTGGCTTTTACCTTTCAAAAGAAATAACATAGAATTATTCTCCTATTTAATAATTTGCAACCTCAATATTACAGCAATGGGCCAATGAAAAAGAGCTGAAAAATAAACTCCATAAATGTAAATTATAAAAGAACTCCAGTGATTTCTTTTTGTGCAGAGTTGGAAAAAACCAAAACAAATCAAAGGAACAACAGCCTGGCTGGCAGGGACCCGTGCCTACCTGCTTAGTGACACGTGTCCTGCATTGGCTTATTCTGATGCTTAAAGGGCCCAACACTGATGTAAATTTTTCTCTTCTCTGATTTAAAGATATTCTTGTCCTTTCCAGAAAGGTTTAAGCTGAGCCTAAAGCCTTTGCACCCTGACAAAGCACACCAATGCTCCTCCAGGCTGCTTGGTTCCTTCATATTTAAATGCAACTGCCCAACATAAAGAATGAAACAGTTACTGAAGAAAGGACTGAGGAATTCTTGGCAGACACAGAGGGAGCACCAACAAACTTGCAAAAATAAGCTACAGCAGCTGGACTGCAGCTCATCAGGTGATACTCAACTGAGCCCAATAGATTTCTCTTTAACACTCAAGAGAATTTGCAATGTTCAACAGGGCCTGAGATTCAATTATTTCCTTCTACCAGTTCCTGCCAATCACCAGAGCTTCAATTATTTATTGGAATGGCTGGGTAAGAACTATCTCTTCCTAATTATTAAGGCACAGAAACTCTGTCAGAAACTCTGAGGAGCCAGCTCTGCTTTGGCTGGCATTGGAACAATAAAGCCAGAGGAACAATTACAGAATATGATGATTCGAGTACATTGGAAATCAAAGTTTATCTGAACCTAAATGTTCCTCATTCTCAAAGTGTTCTTTATCTTCTATAAGAAGCTCATTAGACATTAACATAATTATGAAAGACTACTAATGAACTTAGCTCTAAGATGACAAATACATTCTCCTCCAAATCCAATGGCTATCTATGAAAATTAGGTCCTACAGTGACTCATTTGTAACTGAATTTTTAGCAATTGATTCATACTAAGAAAAAAGAGAAATTTATCTATTTCAATGTTATACCTTCTAATTAAAAAAAATATTTACATGATCATTTTAACAATCCCAATGAGAAACATTTTGCTTCAAATGTCACGTGCAATTATATTCAAACATAATCAAGTCCATCTACAGAACGATAGTAAATATAGTCTGAAATATTTTCTTTTCTACAATGAAAAAAATCAGTATACTAAAATTAAAATATATGATTTCCTAAAATTATGATCTTTTACACAAAAGGTAAATTAAGATTTTCAGTACTTCCTAATTTCTATGATCAGTAGAAGTTTGTCTAGAGAATGGTAACTCATTATTTAATCCAGACAAGTAATTACACATCTCCTTGCACCTACATTATGACGTATAAATTTTCTACTACTGGCTAAAAAAATACCAGTATTGGCCAATAACACCAACACTGATTTAATCCTGTTTTAAAGTGACAAGGAGAAGCTTAGAAATAGCATTTCATCCTGTGCTTCTTTTTGCACTTGTATTAACTCAGCCTTGAGCATAGAGATGTTGAGTATGTTGTGTAAAAAAAAATGAAGATTAAGTTCTTTCAAGTCAATATAAATCCTTTCTCAGGCCCTCTCCCCTCACTGAAACTGTTTCATAGTAGCACTGGAAAAGACATTCTCCTCTCCTGGAAAAAGCTGAAACAATTAAGTTATTCTGTGCTCTGGACAGTATGTCATATGATTTTCATATTTTGTGCAAATCACTCATTAGAATTTTACATGTAAGTTAAAACTCTTTTAGAGAAACTCATGTGAGTTTACTCATTCCTTTGATCCTCCAGTCATGCTTCCTTGTTAAATTAAATGCATTGAACAAACACAACCACATTAAAAAATAAAGGACAAAGGACAATATTGACATGAAATCTTATGCAAACACTCGTGCATTTTTTACCAATTTCCCCAGTGTAATAGAGACACCCCCAAGCATGTACCAACCTGTTTGAGGGTTGACCAGCACACTGCCAGGCGGGATGCCCGCTGCTTCCAAGGGAAGCAGAAAGAAGCTACTGCTAGCAGCAGGTGCCACTTGCCCGCTCATGCCACCATCAAAGGAAAGAGAGTTACTAGAGCTGACAGTTGGATACACGGCAGGCGTGCCAGGAGAGGGCTGGCTTAGAGCTGGCACTGGAAGAGGCTGCTGGCTGTGAGAGAGAGAACCCGTGGAGGACCCTACACTACTAGAAGACTCTGAACCTAGGAAAGGAGTAATGAGAAATTGGTTTTACCTGGAGACAGTGACATCATGCTCACTTTAAAATATACACTTGTAAGTGCTCACCCTTGAAAGCTCAGCATAAAGCACGTTATTCAACAGCAGCCTTGTCAATGGACTCCCCCACCATCTCCCCTGGAATACCTTTGCAAGGTCCCTTCTGTGAACCAAGGGTCAATTCAGCACTGCTTTGCACTGCAAAGTGAGGCTTTCATATCTAGCTGTTTTTTTGGTGAGAAAATGCAAACCTGTACCTCCAGAATTCATGGAAGTGAGGCAAGCATGGACCAGTTTTTTTCCAGTCCTGAGGCCAGATCTTCTCTGACTCAGCTGCTGGACAATTTGCACTACATTAAAACCCTCAATGTAATTTGTTTCCTCCTCTGACAATCTGCAGGCAAAAATCAAGAATACAGCTAGAAGAAATGAGGGTAATATGGTAGCATTAGCCTGGCTTTATGCAGCAATTCAAATTTCAAAGGGGTATGAAATAGCCAATTGAAATCAGTAATCATTTTACAGATATAAATGACTATGAACGTTGCAAGGCAGTGGAGAACCAGACCCTGAGCTTCCTGAAAGCCAAGGCATGCAGCTAAAAGAAATATTCCAAAAGTTCAGTATGCAGAGGTCTGTGGAACTGCTGTTCCCAGGTCTCTCTACACCTGGAGCTTTAGGTACACAGTTTAGCAAAGACTTAGCAAAGAAATAAGAAGTGTGTGATACTTGCAGTACTTGGAAACAGAATATAGTTGTTTAAATTTACAAACTCGTCATTAGCAGCCTCTATACAATCTAGAAGAAAAAGCAAGACTCAAAAAGCACTCTAATGGAATTTATGTACTGCTTGAAGTTACTTTGCACTCCTCCATCAAAGTTGCTAATTGTAACCCTTCTACTTGTGCTTTCTAAGAGAGCATAGCTTGAAGCATTGGCCTTTTTTATTGGTGAAATCAAGTGAAATCAAAGCTGTTAATTGTAAACTTGGTGAGACTGCACAACCCAGCTCTGCAAAACTGTCATTGCATGAGCAGAGTTACTTGGATTCATTTCCAACTGTATTCACTTCTAGACTATGCAGAGAAGTGAGGCTGAAGCCATCATAACCAGAGCTAATTACAGCCCTGAACAACATGAACAAACCCAAGCTCAACATGTGCCAAATCACCATAACCTGAACTGTATGAAGCAACAGCCATGAAGGTGAGCATTCCAAACCTGGAATGTCCAAACCTCTCAGAATGCCAAAATAAAGTTTCCAGCAAAAATTTTTAAGAATCCATTTATGTGCTTGAAATTTAGCCAATGAAGATTTCTAAGATTTTTATTGTCAGGCCGCAGCTTCTTTTCAAGCTGTGCCAAACAGCATCACTACACTGCTAAATGGAATAACTCCGAATGATGGCACAGTTCTACAGCAGAAGTACCTTGAAATGTTTTGGGTTTTTTATACAAGTATACAATGGACAAACAGAATTTGTTACTGTTTTACTGCATTAAGATATAGCAGTGTGGCCAGTTACCTAAAAGGTAGTGGTAATCTAAGGAAAAGCAAAAAATTTGAAAATAGATCCTCATTAAAAATCAGCTTTATAAATAAGATCAAAGCAAATATTAATAAGGCAAGCAATTATATCCTGCTTTTTTAGAGTTCTACTTCAAATTCTAAAGCAGCCCACCAGTAACCCACCCATGTATTACAAGCCTCAAAATTCTCCATGGATTAGCAACTGGATCAAATTGTGTTGGCATTCTAAATACAAATATTTACTAATTTTCATTTTTGTCTCACAGAAGATTCATTCCCATATTTTTTGAGATTTTATTTCCACATTAATTACAAGGTAACACCCTTTGAAACCCTGACTCTTACGAGTATTTTCCCCCAACATTTTTGAATCTTAAAATTATACAGTATGCTTTGTTTCACTGATGCAATTTCTCAGCATCTAAAAATTAATTAAGCATTTTAGCCATATTCATTTTAATGTAACAGAAGAAAGAGAACACAATAAAAATAACTACCAATTCATAGGCATTAATGCTGTTGTATCTGAGCTAGAAGGATAGTGCAGAGTTTCCTAAGACTGTGCAATGCAGCTTTGCCCCACTAGAACCAAAGAGCTGCACTCCAAGTATTTGATACAAAAATATTTCTGGTAAAAACCATTTTCAAACCCTTTGCATGAGATCAAAGGCATTGAACTTCAAGCCATCTACAACACACTTGAAGATTCTCCTTCCAAAGCCAGAAGTGTTCACCCCATTTGTGACATTATGGCTCTAGGGCTGGGTGTGTTGATATTCCCTGTGTGCAGCCCCTGTATCCAGAGGGAATGGGATGCATGGAGCCTCCCCACCCAGGACATCTGCCGTGCCCACCCAGCTCAGCCCCCAGAACCTGCTGTACCTGTCTTGGACAGCCTGCCCGTGCTCTTGCTGCTGCCAGAGCTGTCCCCACGGGTCAGCACCGAGATGCCGCTGAAGCTGCTGGCCTTGGTGACCGCGGGCTTCAGGTTGCGCAGGGAGCTGTCGGAGTCGGTGCTGCTCCAGGGCCGCGGCTCACAGTACCGCAGCTCGGTCTCCGTGCTGCTCTGGTGGCTGTTGGCTGATCTCACCGATGCCTCCTTATTGATTCTGCAAGTTACAAACTCAACTTTTAGCACAAGCAGCACTTGCAAATTAAGGGAAAAGAAATAAAAAGAAACAAAAAACAAGAAGGAAAAGATAAATGCATGCAGAAGACTTTGGGTTTTGTTTTTTTAAAAGAAAGCATCAAATACCTAAGTATCTGTCGTCTTTGTTGTGTACTATTAGTTTCTTCCTCCTGGATTCTGTTGACATTTTAATAAGATAACTTAATATTTATTAAGAAAATAGGAAGACAAAACAGAATTAAACAGCAAATTTTCTTACCTTTTATCAGTGAAATAATTCTCTTGGGAACACAGGGACTGAGGGGCAAAGAAGTGCAGAAATTAATATGAATGGCATCTAGAACCCCTGCTACAAAACACACAGCAATCTGGAATCTTCTGCATTATACACAGACTTCTATAGCACCCTCTTTATATTAAGCTGCCTGAAAAACTTTACCTCTTGATGAATAATTTCCATGAGGAAACAAGACAATATAAAAAGGCCCATGTGCAAGAAATCAAAGTCAGCATGAGGATAGTTACAATGCTGCTCAGTTGGTTTCTATCAGACTTTTTCTGAAGTTACAGTTCTTCCCTTGGGCCTTTGGTGTTTTCTGTGACTTGTCTTCTGCTGGGAAAGGTGGAGGGGGAGAGGCCATTGCTGCTGCAGTAACTGCTCAATGCCCTGGGTACCAGTCTGGGTATGCTACAGAGCACACAGAACAGAACCAAAAAGGCTGCTCCTTACTCAAATTATGTTGTCCTTGACTGTGACTCCCAACATCTGGCACAAAGCTTCTAAGAGTGTAATACATGGTAAATTAAGATGCAAAAGGAAAATGTAATTTTACATCCAAAAGTCCATTCTTCTTGTTTGTAACTAAGGTGAACAAAAAAAAATAAATTAGCCTCTCAAGAGCTCATTACTCTCTTCAGAATCTGGTTTTGGATGTGCAAGAGTTATAGATATATGTCAGAAATAGATTAGTAAAAGTAACACATATTTTTAAAGACATATCTGTTCTGTTTTATTCAACATAATCACTACTTGCAATTGAATCGTAGCCCCTACAATACTGTCCTGCAGGGTATCTCCAGTCAAGAGATCAGACTGCCAGATTCCTGACAGGAATTTCATATATAGGACCTCAAATAATTTTACTGTGGTTGCTATAGATACAAGTGAGAAAAGAGTTTTTTTGCTTTTTAATTTGCTTGGGTTTCTTTCTTCTTTTAATTATTGCTCTGAGCAACTGAAATGATTGCAATACAAAACTCCATAATTAAATCGCAGTGAGGGGCGAAACAATGCAAAGGGGGGAAACGCATTGCACTAGGTAATGCTAGAGAACACTCCTCAATAATTCCTGGGTCGTTTGAGTTTCATACAGCAACAATTAGAGAAAACAGAAGATTTCTCAGTAATTGCAGTATCATTTAAAACTCACTCAAGGTCACACTCTCTTATCTGCTCAGTGTCATTCAGAAATAGAAAGTTTCCTGAAAAGCCACCTGTGCATGTATGTGTGTGAAGGGTTCCTAGCAAACAGTGCCAGACTGGCTTTGATACGTACATCTTGTGCAAATATCCTTTCTCTAGCTCTCTGATATTCTTCTTCACGTTCTTCTATGGATTTACTTCTTCTGTCATCTTTTAATCGTATTCTCATCTAAATTAAGTAGCACAGTGTCAATTTAAGCAGGAAAACAGTAAGAATGCACAGTCAAACAGAGCAAGTGGAAGGAATAAACCACATGTGCTTTACCTGGTTGTCATCTTTGTCTAAACTAGAGTTATCTCTCTTAAGGATGTACCGCTTCTGGAAGTCATCGCTCTTCTCATCCTTTATATGCTCACAAAACTTTTGGTCAGGTCTGAGAAAAGTGGTTACAAAGAAAATATTTATGTTTTGCAAATATACTGCACACACAGTGGAACAAACTGAAATATATTCAAGAGTAATTTAAAATATACTTAATATTCTAACTGAAAAAAATAGATTTTGGCTGTCTGGGCAATGGAAAAGATGAGGTGCACCTCTGACAAATCCTGTCCTGAGGCATAACAAACCTGCTTTTAAAAACCTCTTCCTCCTTCAAAGCTTTTGCTGCAACTCCCAATTAAGGTGGGAAGCAAACCACATGCCTTTGGGGAATCAGAAGTGCTTCTGAATCCCAACTGGTGCCATGCAATGGATATTGGGCATGCATGGAAGTGAAGACAGGTGTTTGCTGCTAGAGCTGCAATACCTCAGAGTTCATTTCAAGGGAAAACAGAAGAAAGAAGGTGCAGGAGAAAGCACTGAAACTTAGAAACTTCTAAAACAAAATTAGGTAGAAATGAGTAAGAGAAGAACAGTATAATGCAGGCAAGCAAGAGCTTCACACAGTAATATGGAGAGAGTGAAGCAACAGATTATAAATATTGCTTTGGTATTTTATCTACTTTGTGAAAGAAAATGTGGTATTTTTCAAATCCTTGTTTTTAAAGAGATATACCAAGTACCTGAATAATGAAACTACTGGTATCATAAGAGAAGAGCTCAGACAATCAGGAAGTATTTGTCTAATAGAGGACAGAATAAATGTATGCTCTTCTCTATTTCTGTTATTTATCATTATCTAGGATTTCTGGATGGAGTGAGGGGAGCTTTTTCTATGAAACAGCCAGCCCTGCCTATTGGGTACTGGATGCCCAAACATAATTAGCAGGCATTTCAGAGAACCTTTAGACTGTCTTACCTCTTTCTCTTAAAGGTCTCTGATTTTACTGCCCTGCAATCACCAACTCCCACTCCACTGAGACGTGCCAGTGTGCACTGGGTGGTTGATGTCAGTAAGATCCCTGCTCGGCGAGGGAGCCGCGAACCTGCCTATGAGGAAAAGGTAAGTTTGGCTTTATTCCACATGGAGCAGATCTCCAAGGTTTTCTTTCTACATTCTTATTTTATATCCAAAGTGATTTAAAATAAGAATATTAAAAACATCAAGAATCTTTATGTCTGCAGGTTAGATGAAATGCCTGCTAATTAGTAACTACACCTACAGGGGCTTCCAGAGGCCAGAAGCTATTTAAATATGGTCTAAAAATTTTTTTAAAAGCATAAAAATGAAGTAAGCTTTTATTAGTTCTTATTCCACAGCTGAAGTGCTAGACTGAAGCTTGAGTCTGGAGATGCTGGTAGATGCAAAGGCAACAGATTTTAAATGTTTGGCTTTCAATGTCAATTTAGATATAGATTGTACAGCCAAAGCAAAAACACATACATAAATAATACAAGTATTCAACTTATATTTAGGCTATATATGTTTCTAAAACTTCTGAGGAGAAACTGTTTACTTAAGTGTAATTTCAGTGTGGCATATTCAGTCCTACTGACTCTAAAATAGGGTGGATAATTAATTTTTTTCCTCTCAAAGCTATTAAGAGTGCACCTAGAGACTGAGATTAGGATGCAGGCACTGTAAACTCCTGTTTTCACATTCAAGACCAACAAAAAACAGAGTCAGGCAAATGCTCTAAGTTAAAACTAGAAACTAGGTGCCATAAATATGTCAACACATTAGACCTTTGTCTTTTTGAGAGAGTGAAGAGACAGAGCAAGTACAGAGGATGGAGAGAACAGCTGGGTCCCTTGAATAAAAGTCTTAATTCCATACAGGTTTCAGAGTTGCTCTGGCCCCAGTGCTACCTTTTCTGCAATATGGATTTTGCTGGGGATTTCTCCAAGAACTCCCCAGCCCTCACAGTAAAGCAGCACACCATGGCTTGTTAACCTGGTTGACATTTCCACTGATGTCTGTCTCTCCTGCTTTGTTTATTTGTAAGGCCATGAGAGATCTGTAAGCAATGTTATTCCAACAGAAGAACTTCAACAGATGAATTTTCCCAGTAGAATTTTACAACACAAAAGCCAGAGTTGTGCAAATCCCCTCCCTTCACCAAATCAGAAATGACCTCCTTCTAAGATAAGAGCTGGCTCTGCTATCCAAAAGAAACAAAGAATGCACTTTGTACACTTTACTAGTGTAAATCTTTAAACAGATAAACAGTTGCTATAAAGTGGTATTTCACAGAAACAAAGTTAGAAATGCATTCTGCCAGAAAATCAACAAAAATTCTTAACTTAGAGATAACATCCATCTTTCTCCAGAAGAATTCAAACATGAAATAGATCACATTATTACACAGCAAGAACATGAACAGTAAAGAGGTCTCAACTACCTCTCCTTGATGCCTGCTCCCAAGTGAGGAGACAGACCTCACCTGCTACCTCAGCACTGCCTCACACATCCCAGGTGTTAGAGCTATGCACCAAAAGGGTTTTTCAAGGCTTTGACACTTACATTCTTGTATTGCTAGTTTTATTTACTATGACTGACTTCCCACTCTGGTCCACGTTGTGCTCTAATCCAAAGTAAGCAGCTACCCTGTGCAACAGCATTCTATGGTAAGATGTCATTGGGGGAAACTTTTTTCTTGGTACTCTGGAAGAAAGGAATAGTAGCTTTATTAAATAAACAGGAACACTCTTGAATTCTTTTTTCCTATGAGAGTACAGTACTTACTCATTATTACCAATGAAATCTAAAATTTCCTGTTCTAATTTCAGCAGCATCATTCTGTCCCTGAAAATAAAAACACAGCAACTCACATATGAGACACTCCAATAACTGCAGTTGTATTCATCTTAAGAATACACAGATCAGAGCTGTGATCAAGGGATGATGGCAGACTGGAAATAGGACCAGCAGGTGTCAAATGCAGAATTTTTAGGACAAAGTACTCTTTTTTGCTATTGTGTATTGAACCTGCCTAGTGAAAATGCTGTTTTGCTCTCAGATATCAAGAGTACACAGATCCTCCAAGAAGTCCCTGCCCAGGAGGCTCAGCAGGAAGTGCAGTCATGGAGAAGACAGGCTCCAGGAGGAAAAGCAGCACTGAGGTTGTTCCTTGTTGGTTGGTGTGGGCAGGGAGATGTGCAGAGGCCTCAGCTGGCCCTTGGATTGTGAAGCACATCAGGGGATCACTGAGAAAGTGATGGGGCACATCACCAACAGCCAAGGCCTTAAAGCTGGCACATGTGGCAATGTGCTGACGTATCAGATATACAAAAAAGCTAAAACTCAAGGTGGCAGAAAGGAACATTGTTCTTGAAACTGCTTGAGTTGGTTCTAATAACCTATTAAGATGCAATGAAATCCAATGATGCACAGTTCATAAACAAGTAACTAAGTTTCCCAATCACTGTGCATGGAAACCCATGGAGATCTTCACATACAACTCCTTATTTCCACTGGGATGCTTCCTGGAACCACCTAAGCCAGGAACCACCTAAGAGTCTCACAGAGGTCCGTGCTTTTTAATTTTATTCTACAGAACTATGGTTTTGGCCATATTATGGCTCATGTCACATTTTTTCTGAATAAAATAGAATCTAAATAAATTATCACATTGGAAGTCCTATCTATAATATGAATGAGTATCAAATAGCAGTAAAACAGCTTTTGTGGCAGAGCAAAATTGCATCAATTTAATTTCTTGCTTTGTACTACAGCCACAAAGCCAGCACAAAACCCCAGTGAGGGAAAGAACAAACAAGACAGGGACAGAGCAACAGAACCAGGTCAGCTCTGTTGCTAACATATGATGGACTTGGATTAGGTCAAATTTGGTTTCTGATGTGCAGAATGAAAATCTCTAACTACAGTTATATGGTACAGCTTAAAAAAATGCCTTTATCTATAAATTCAGTGCAAATTAGATTTTCAGAGTAGAGCTCAGAGAAGACAGTTTGGTCTCTAACAAGCAGGTGCTAAGACAGTACAAGGTTTAGAGACAATGTACTGAAGCCCCTTCAGGGAGAGAATTGCACATAGACTGAACACATCATTTGCATATTAAGCATCAAAAGCATTTAAAACACTTCAATGTCCTAAACCTCTGCTCAAAAAGAAAAACAATTACAGTGGTGTTTTAGACAGTCTGTGCAACAGAATCTCACCCTGAATAACTGACATGGAGGGTTAGACATTTAGGAGGGGGAAAAAATAAAACCACAAACAAAAAAACAGGTAGTGTGACATCTCAGGCAACAAGAAAAAAGAAAAACATAAAGAAAGTTGACATTACTGATTCTTACCTGGGATTGTTTTTTAATGTATTTACTAAAAATTCATGAAGATCTATACCAGTGGAATCTGTATACTCCTGGCTGGAATCTAAGGATGAGGGGAAAGAGAGCAAAATTACACTCTGAAGAAGCTGTTTTCCAATTATTGCTGAACGTACTAGACATGAATCAATAATATATAACTATTAAGTACATTATTGCCAAAATTAAATACTTCCAGTTTCCAGGAAAAAGGCCCACAAGTCAAAAACAAAACACAAAACCCACCACCACCCACTATCCTCTAATTCAAGGGTAATAGAGAAGTAGAAGTTTCAGTAACACCCGTATTTACAATTGGCTGTATGTTGTGAAGCAGGTAATCACCTTGACAAACCTGATTTCCATCAGCCTGCCACATTTTCTCACTATCCCACACTGCAGTGTGTGTACACATTTGTGGAGCAGCAGCAGCCCATCTACTCAAGTACTGCATGTTGCCCAAAGAAATTTTGTAATTCAGAATCTAACAGTTTAACCTTCACAAGGTGGTGCTTTGCATTACTAAAAATCCTTGTTCTTGGATTTTGCTTGTACAACATCATGTTTAGATGTTTTCAAAAAGAAGTCACGACCCTCCCCTTCCCTTCCAGTTGCAGTGAAATAAAGTATTCAGTTACATATTATCCCCTAAAACCTGTCCCTGAAAGGGATGATTACTCCAAATCTTCCCTTACATGAGCACCTTTGGGTTCCAGGTATTTGTATTCAAACCAACAGGTGCTGGAACAGTATTTTTGGAACTAGATGTCTTCCAAGAACTGCTTATGTGTTAACCTAGTCTCAACTTAGTTAGGCATAACTCAGACTTATGCCCAGGTCCCAGCTCTTCCAGCTGCCCAGAGAGTTTAAGTGAAACCAAGCAAATCTGAGCATTGATGGTTTGGAATTACTTTTGATTCTGAAGAGAAGGCAAAAAGAAGGCTATCCCAGGTAAGAATTGCAAGATTCAATAATTATTTACTTCAATTTTTCTAATATGCAAGTGAGCAACGATTTAGTTATAATTACTAGAACTGATGCTAAAATTCCGTAGTTTTCTATTTTGGCACATCCTATATTGAGACATAATTAACCTTCAGAGGAGAGAGCGGTTGAATTCAGAACAGTCACCTCTGCCACAGGCATTTTGTCACTTTGCTCTCAACCCCCCATCATTACCTGTTGGGTGTTTGGGGGTAGTGTTTAAGGCATCATTTCAAAGACTGAGATTTAAAAATACAGGTTATGTTCTCCATGCCAGTGCTTTTTTTCTCACAAATACCTGACTGTCAGCTGGGACAAGCTGCACTGAAATTCCACATGAGGAATGCCTTATGGAATTGCAGGACATGAGATGGACAACTACCACTTGCCTCAAAAAGAATTCCAGCTCTAAAGGTACTTCCTATACTCTGTCTGATCTAAGATATCTAGGTAAACATTCTGGATATTTAAAGCAAGAGCTGTAAAATGATTTGGCAACTTAAATGTATAAAGTCTTCTACCTGTAGGAGGCATTAGGCATCAGGGACAAAAATTTGTTTATGTCATTGATTTCACAGCTCTCTTTCAGATTAAACCCCAAAGATTTTCAGCACATAGACTGTAACTTTAATCCAGAATGCAGGAATATTTAAGTGAAAACATAATACTTGTCCTTTTTATTTATGTAGATCTACCCTTACTCCAAAACTTTACTGAAATAATTCTAGATACTATGAAGAGTAAAATAAACAAAGGAGAACATTGATGCCTGTTGAATGAGGATCACAAAAAATATGAGGGGAGCTGTGCCACTCTCACTTCAGTTTCACAAGTCTGTAACAAAGCCCAGGAACAAGACAGGAACTTCCACTGACTTGTAAAGTCAGCTTAAAGAACACTTGGACACAACTGAGATAACACAGCTGTTTTTTCTACGCTGCTCTGCACAGTCAGATGGGAGACAAAGGAAAAGCATTTGCTGGAGTGTTTGATGAAGTCTCTAAAGCTCTCTTTCCTCAGGGACCAATTCCTTCTCCAGCTCAAAAGTGTCAAATCTATTTGCTTCGTTAGCAAAAAACAAAACAAAACAAAACAAAAACAAACAAAAAAACCCCCACAATATTTATGCAATGAAAATGAAGACCTGGAAGCAGAAGTGTATTTTCATATGTTCTTTATCTATACAGTATATTGAAAAGCACAAGGAGAGATTGCAAACCTCTTGATAACATTTTTCTGAACAGTTTATCACTGGATTTTTCCTTTTCTGATTCATCTTTTGCAGGTTTTTCTTCTTTTTCAAAAGACTGTGACAACTGGATCTGAATTTTCTCCTGTCAAAAAGTAAAAATTAGTCACCACACAAATTATTTCAAATAATACCTGCAGGAGAACTGTTCTGTACTATACTACCTGGAAAAAAATGAAGAAGCAACAAAAAAAATTATTCACATATTCTTTCTGATTCCACATGTGCTCTGTGTGACCACACAACGAAATTATTTATCAGTAAATCAGAAAGTACAGAGAAGGCATAGAAAGGACCACAGACATTCTAGAATTTACACACACTTCCAGGCCCTGAATGCTATTTGCAAAATGAATTCAAAGTGTCTTACTCCATACATGTAAGAAAATATTTCAGTTTTTCAGATGTATAAATTTCATACTGTCTATATTTTTAAGTCATGTATCATCCACAATGCTTTTTTTCTCCCCATTCTTCACAGTTCTTCACTGTAAAAGCTTGTTTCAAGTTTTGATTTGATTCAAACCAAGAAAAAAAACAAAACAAAACAATAATTTCTATCTAAGACAGACCAGCATATCCAGATCCACAAAAAAGGGGAAATATTTACAGTAGAATATAGCAAGACAAAGTTTGCAGACCTGTCATCAAGGCTTAGTTTCATAACTTCCTGTGTATTTTGATAGAGTAGCTTTGTGTGCAATCACCTCAAAATCCATGGTTTTATACTAGTAGGTGAACTGTTATAAAACCTACTTCTCAAATACAGCAAAAAGTTTCCCTCTGAAATTAGTAGCATCATGGTTCCCTGGAAATACCCCAACCAGTGCAAGAGTGCAGTTTGTTTTTCATGGCCCTTTATTGTTTCAGGAGGTTGTCAGTGGAGGAACAACACATTTCAGACAGCCAGAGCCGAGGAGTTTGGGAGCAGTGGCCAACTCCTGTCAGAGCCAGAGCCCCCTGTCATCTTTTAACTCCCTCAAATGTCAGTTCTGCTCCCCCAGGTACCAACTGAGTCCATGCTGTCACCTCCACATTCCTGAAACATCCAATCCTTCCCAATCCAGACACCTGCCCCTCATGCACTCTTGCCTATCCCTCTTTGGTCCTGCACCTTAATCCTTTCCCACACAAGTCCTCACTCCTCCCTCCAACCCGTTCTTACCCATATCCAGGCTCTTGCTCTAAGGTCTGCTCTTGTGTCATTGCACAGGCTTGATCTCACCCGTGGAACACAGCCAGAGCTAAATTTAGCCAGGATCCACTAGGCTGGAGCCTGTTCACGTGCCCAGCCCGCAGCCACTCCTGCCTGTGCCGGCACAGTGGGAGCCCTGCGCCACCCAGGCTTTGCTCCAACAGGAGTTCCCATCTGCAGCTTTGGGGCAACAACTTTTTCAAATGAGGGGAAAATGGTCACTGAGAGTTTTACAAGCTCTCCCTTTCATTATTTTCCCCACACTAAATGTTCCAGTTAAACTTCCTAATTCATGAACACCCACTGAACAGCACCTCAGTGTCAATGAAGACTTCTCAGCTTTGGACAGGATCTATAACCACATCTGATAAAAAACATCCCCAGTCACCAGCAAGGAACTAATCTGATTCTTTCCTAGTCTTGAGAATTCTCTTGGCTACAAACCTTGAAGAGTTCAGAGCAAATCTTTGCATTCCTTGCCTCATAAACCTGTGTGTAATTCAAATGAGCAATTTATTTGTCACTACAAAATGCACTAGACTCACCATTCACCAAGTATCTGTGTAATCTTTATTTGAAATGTTTCTGTCCTATTAAAAAATTATTGATTTGGATTCACCAATGTGTTATCTCCTCCATGTTACAATAACAGTCTACAAAACTATCAGTAAATAAAGGATATTTTCATAGTCTGATGTTTCTTCACTGGAAAAGTGACTCCAACTTCTAAACTCATTCCAAGTAATGTATACAGCAATAGTTTAGTCAAAGGATCTCAGCAAGTAATCATTTTCATACTTCCTTCCCCAACAAGAGCTAAAAAAAGGAATCACCATCTGAACAGCCAGTTCTGCTACTACCACCAGTTCTACATCAAAGTGTGATACACCAGAACTGGGTACCAAAGGGCACTCTCTTGTGATTTCATGCTATAAAAACTGTAGCATCTAATTAAATATGACCTACTTGACTGGAAAGCTGCCGAAAAATCTTTTCTCTTCCCCTTTAAAACTCTCTTAATCCCACCCTGTTTGCAGCAGGTCTCTGCTGGCATTTGGACTGAACAGACTCCTCGCCCTAACTCATCCCAAGCCCTCACTGTAGAAGAGGAAATTGTTTCCAAATTTTGATTAAACAAGAAAAAGCCAAACCAACACGAAAAAGCCCCAAACCATCAAAATTTGATAAATCCTGCCATTTTAACACATTTGAGAAAAAGGTAAGATTACTCGGAGGCCTACATACTTTTTACCGGAAAAACCAACATAAGTCAATCGAAATTAACATTACAGCTCCATGCCTGCTCCTCCCACTCCCTCTCCATAGGGTTATTTTACTTTGCTTAGAAAGTTCAACCTTTTGAAGGTTTATTTACTTGTTACTCATAATAACAACTGTCATTTACATGAAAACAGCTCTTCCTTAAAAAGGGCTGAACTGGACCACCCTTTGCTAGTGCTTGTACTTTTTATTGGAACATAGAGTCAGAACAACCTGATGTTTACACAAATGATGGCAAGAGAATATAGTGTTACAAAGATAAAAGATCAAACATATCACAGTTATGTTCTTCCTCTCACAATAAATTTGTAAGCTCATACTTTCACAGCACCTTTTAGTAAAGGGCTGTCAGTGCTTTTTAACAAGGATTAAAAATATGCAAAGCTCTTCTCTAGGTTTCTCAGGAAGAAGTATCTTGCTTCATGTGGCAGTTGAAAATAGAAACATAGATCAGAAAAGAAACTGATCTGCTTGAGACAATTTCTTTGGTCTGTCGTCCTCTTCCATCACAGCCTTCTGAGGAGAAGCAGACAGTGGTGCCTTGCTAAATGCCTCCTGCACCATCCTGTGTCAGGAATTTCACCCTGCTGGAGCTCCTGGTGTGAGCTGGTGACTGATGAACAGTCACAGACAAGAAAGACCATGGAGTTATTCCCAAACTCTCACCACTCCCTAGTTAAGCACATGTATTTTTCATCCCATCAAGGCTAAGACTTTCTAATAACTGAAAATTGTGATTCTTCATATATCACCAGCAACATTATCCTGAATTTAATTCATCCTGGATCTTAAAATCAATAGTAAGTATTAACGCTAAACTGGAAGCCACTTTTCAGTTGCAGTCACAGATACAATGCAGCAGTGACTCTTCCAGGAAGGGGAAGCATCACAGGTGATTCTCCTGCTGCCAGAGATGCCCATGCAAAGCAGGCTCTTCCTTCTCTGAGCCACTGGACCTCCCACACATCCCAAGCACAATTAATTCTTCAGAGTATGGGGCTGGCATATTAGTCCCAACTGCAGCAGCTGACTGGTACTTATGAAGAGCTCTTCCATGCTTTCCCAAAGATAGTTTGGGAAAGGAAACAAAATGGGTGAAGAAATTGCCTGTGTGAGTTGTTACAGAGGGTCATGGGAAACCTGTGCCCCACAGGATGTGCACTCCAGCATCAGAACTTGAAACATTCCCCCTTCTAACTCTCCAACACATTTCTCCACCCTCCAGGGAAGAACTAAATTTGTTCCTGCAATCATTTCTCTGCACAGCTATTGGGATTCATAAGCCATTTCCTTCTACATTACTGCTTCCAAAGAAAACTCACGGCTAGCTCTGATTTTGTTCTTAAGGCAATCTGCTTTCTGGTATTTCTTTTGTACAAACTTACATTATCACACAATTCAACTCATTCTGCAGATCCAGCCTTGACATCCCTCCTGCTGCTGCAAGGATTCCTTTCAAGAGCCACCTGGCAGCACAGAGCTAGGTTTTCCCAGAGGACCTGGCCAAACACCACCTTATAAATGCCTGACTTCAAACCATTCAACGTATGGTCTTGTGTAGTGTTGGAGGCAGGAAAATCTTAATGCCTCTTATGTTGGAAATATACCATGGACAATCAGTCCACCAAATAAGACCTCTGTCTTGTAATTTGTCACAGTGACTGAGAAAGTTAAACCCCACTTCTTCAAACTGAACAACTAAGCCTGACCAGATCTCTCAGTCTATTTTGTTATCTTATGGGAAACATTACAAAAGGACTGTAAATCATTGTAAACATCAATAGCTCTTCTGTTGGCTTTTTATCTTTCACTCTGCAACCTATTTCAAACTATGACTTAGATTTTCATCATGGTAGCAGGCCCAGTTTCTGAATTGCCCTAGTCAACACTTCAAATTCTGGTATTTTAGTGAAAGCCTATTCTAGGCTTTAAAATACTATTTTCTTATTTTTCAAAAGGAACAACCCCCCACCCCCTGCAACCTAGGTACTGTTTCAATCTCAAAAAATTTGAATTAGCTTGACAAAAACCTACATGAGCTCTCAATGTCCATCTTTCCTCAGAACTGAATTACCACCTCCCCAGCAAAACCCCCTCACACCCCGCTTTCTACTGCCTCCTTCTTAACCAAAGTGAGACTTTTCACAAAAGCAGTTTAGAAGCTTTTCAATAACAGCAAAGGCCCATTTCTGTTTTGATAGGCATGAACAAAGCCAGCATTTTGATGGCCCTCACTCATGCACAGAACTAAAGCCAGCAGTAAGGTTTTGCTCTGAAAAGACAGACTGGCATGGAGGTAAAGTCAGGAAACTTGGATTTCGTTTAAATTTTCTAGCGTAATTTTACATATTTTGTTCAGCATGTAGGAACCTCTATAAGAGTGTTCTATAATTTTAATAGATTAATTCAAACATACCTCAGGCAGGTATTACAGAGCTACCAGCAATTGGGACTAATATGCAGGAATTCAGTTACAACACCACAAATCACAATTGTTTCCATTTTCAAACTCTACAAAGTCAATAAATTAGGTTCCATACAAATCACAATGTTGTCTTACTAACTGCAGACAGCATTTAAGCAGTTCAAGAATCCCTCAAGTGCACTGTTGGACTAAAGTTAAGAGAATTGACAAACCCCCTCTTTTTGTCCACAGGTATCAACTAGTACAGTTCAGAAAAACAAAGCAGCAAATTCTGCACCTGATATTATCACCTCTATTAGATCAGCATTAATAAAAAAAAAAAATTAAAAAAAATTAAAACCACATGGTGTCCACATATTTAAATAATACCCAACAGATTTTCTTTTGAACAATAAGTTACTTGAAACTGTTCCAGAAACTTCAGTAAGGTGATTTTACCTGGAGGTCCTGTGATATTTCAGCTGTGGGAGGTGGTGGATATTCTTCACATACAGCAAGGCTCCGAACTAACTTTAACTTTGTGTTTGACTAAAGGAAAGTATGTAAAATTAAAATCTATGGCTTATAAAAGATAATATAAATATACCATAAGCCGTTATTTTTTTTTCATTCATTATATGAAAAACAAAATGGCTGAAAACTGCATTTTTAATGTTTTCAATAGAATAAATAGTTCCCTTTAGGATGAAAATATCCAAGCAATTGCAGCTTTTGAAGGCACTACCAGCACAACAGAGCACATCTAAAGAAAAATAAATGAAATGTTGGGAAAGTGTTTCTCTCTGTAACAATAAAAAGCCACCAAAAATATAAAGGCAAATCACAAAAGCAGACAACTAGGCAAGACAAAAATCCAACAGAATAAAACAAAGCTACAATGCCAAAAAATAAAACTAAAGGCACTTTCCACAAAGTAACGAAGCTGCACCAAGCATGAAGGGCTCCCTTCGCATGCCAGCACACCGGGCTACCGTACCTTGGACCTTTTGGCCGTCTGTCCAAAGGACTGCGCTGGCCGCTGGCGACAGGCACAACAGAGAAGGGTTACATTAACTCAGTGGCACAAGTTTGTTAATGCAAAAGTCTGTACAAGAGAAAGCTTTGACAGTTAGCACTGACACGGGCAGATCTGTGAAAGGAACAGCAGGTTCTTTGGGCTGACAGATTTGGCGCTCTCCCACTTTCATCAGGTTTGTCCTTGATTTCCCTTCTTCATTTATCAACAATATATATCAGAGCACTTTTACAGGAACCAAGTATTATCCTTGCTCTGTAACATCCAAGCACTTTACTCTCTCAGCCAGCTCCTACACTTTCAATTCCTACACTTTCAATTCTTGTTTCCTAATTTCCTTGGCAACATGACATGGTTTTTATAAATTTTCTTCCTATTCCTGAAACCTGCCTGGAAAAATAGTATTTAAAATAGGAAAGCATTGCCTCTACCAAGGGAACAGATAACAGATGATGACCAATCATAAGCAGCTTAAAACATATGGGGTTTTTTGCTTTCATCTTGGGACCTGTACAAGTATATTTCAAAATGGGCTACTGATCTTTTTTTTTTAAATTTCATTTAATAATTTACTATAAATGAATATGTTTTTTCTCCTCTCAGAGCCATTTTAGTAACTTATTATGCAACAATTCGCTTTTTCCTCCCAAAGCCCTTCTTCTATTACAATTGTTCCTTAAAAAAAATTACCAGGCTTTTACTACAGTATGCAGAGCTGAGAGGTACATTTGAATCAATAAAAGCATTTAATGATTTGTTAACTGCATAGTTAAAACTAACTCGACCCTCAGTGCCAGTCGCACAAGAATAGAAACATTTCTGCTGGAGTGGCATCACATAATTTAAGTACTGGTTTCCCTGGAGAACTAAAACTGATGAATAGACAAGCTTTTAACAGAATTTGTTTTAGTGAGCACAGGGCTAATATTTGTAAGGAGAAATTAACATCAGTGATGCAATTTTGAATGTTGTTTAATGGACAAATTTCCTCTTTAAAAAGGAAACTGAACAGAAACTCCACTGGAAAACTCCATGAATGCAGCTCTCTTTGCCTTAGCTCACAAGAGATGTCTATCAAGTGCCTGAACTTCTTAGCAGGACATACAACATCACTAGAAAGAAACCTCACCTACAGTAAAGAGCTCTATGATGTAAAGGCAGAACTGCTTTTTCTCTCATTTTCCTCAAGTTCCACATGTCTATATTGGATGTTGCACCAGCTTAGCTGAGGAGCAGCAGAAGGAGAGCTCATTTAAGCTCGTTTCACTGTGTAACAGAATTTTAAATAGCTGCACTGAAAACTAACTGAACTCACCACCAGCTTTTTTAATGAAGCTTGCTGAGACTTTGAGCAGCAAAGACAGTTCAAATGCTTCCATTCCTGGAACCATTCAGACTCTGAGTTTTGCTGTTTCCATACCTGGAACCACACAGAGACTTTGAGTTCTTCTATTACGTGCAAAATATGTTTTCCTTTCCATCATCTCCTCTGAAAGCATTCCTTGCATTCTGAAAGCTGGCACTGCATATCCCTGACAAAGTTTCTGTTACACCAAGCTACTAAATTTCAAAAACTGGATGATTTCCCAAGCTCCTATCAATTACTCCAGCCTCAATCAGCCTAGGCGTGTTCAAATAAAGTAGGGCAAAGTCACATCAGGACTGTCCGTGGAGTCCTCAGTTCACTTTTAAGAGGCAAAAGAGCCTATACTTGGGCAATTGTTTATTTTTTGCAAAATTTTCCAAGCTTTAAAGCCAGTACATAAGGCAAAAGAATATATGGAAGCAAACACCCCAGATCCAGATTTGACAGGGCACAAGAGGGAATTCAACCCAGGACATCAAGCTACTGCTCTCACTAATTAGATAAGTCACACATATTTCAGTTATTTTTAAGATTGATTTGAAAAAAAAAGAGAGGAAATGGTTGCTGGCACTAAACACCAATAATATTGGGGAGAACTGGGGGACCACTGAAAGAGGAAATTTTTTCCCTCACAGATGAGACAAGTATAACTCCACCCATCATATTCCAACTTTTCATGTCCAACACTCTGTGATAGGTATGGATTCCTGGCTTTCATGTGTGATTTTAAGGATGTCAAAACACAAAACCCCAGTCCTCAAGACCCAACTGTGACTGTGAGCAGGAAACACCACACACATTAGGCGAGAAGCACTGGAATAAAGCTGGGAGGGCTGGACTGCAGGGACAGCTCAGGTAAAAGCATAGCCTGATGGTGCAAAGTCTGGCTTGGAGGTATAAACCCCAAAGTCCTCTGACACCACCACCAGCAACTGCACTCTCAGAGCTTGGAGCTGGGTGGGTACAATCCAGTGATTCCTTTCTTGGACAAAAACCAGACTGACAGAGGATGACACCACTTCCACTGGAATTCCAGGACAGTAGGTAGCCAATGCACATTGTAGCTGTTAATGCACATTTTCTCTCTTTTCAGGCCCATTAATTTTATATCTATCCTCATTTCTCTGCATTTACTAAGTTTTACTCCTACAGAACATCTTTATGTTCCCCATTTGTGAAAAAAAAATTTCTAGCTAATTTAGAATATGCAATCCTTGGTGAGTGCAAATTAGGCAATTTCTTTATATTTGCAGCTCACAAAGACTTTTACTGCCTTAAGAAAACACTGTGTTAATGAAAGCCCTATTTATAGTCATTATGGGCAGGATTTCAAGACAGCATTTAAAAGCAAGTATTCCAAATAATTGCATAATGAAAATAATGATTAGGTTCTTGCCTTTGATAAAACCCCACCAACACAACTTTTAAGACCAACTACTATGCTACATTTCCAACTGCAAAATAAAAAGGGAAGTAAGATAGCATTTCTCAAAAACATATAAATAACCAGGTTTTCAGTAGGAGTATTTGCCTACTTTATTTTTTCCTAAGTACCTCACCAGATCACATATACTAAATGCAAAGTAAAGATCTGGAGCTGTTACATGCCTTCCTCTATCATCAGTGTGCTGTCTAAATAAGCTGGATAAAAACAGGTCAGGCACAAGATGGCAAACTCAGACGTGTGAAAGGTTTTGTGAGAAGGGGCTCTATTTCTGAAGTACCATTTGGGCATTTCTGAGGATAGGCACAACATGACAAACCTGAACAAAGAGTGTTCTAAGGACATTCAGTTTTTTACCTTTCTGCAAAATTAGGTCTCAATTTTAAATCCAGTCAAGTGCTGCAAACCATGGATAGCTTTGTAATGGTGAGGGAAAGAATACTATGGTCCATGGTTACTTGCTGTCTTGCATTAGTGACCAGTGACAGCAATTTTCCATGACAAAGTAGAGGATGACTGATGGAAAAATAGTTTCATCCTTGGATAGGAGGCAGCTCAAGAATATGAGTATCTGCTCAATCATTTATCTATTCAAAAGTATTACATCATATATTTTGGAGACAATGACAGGTAAATCCTGACAAGACCAAAACAGCACGGGAGGAGGCGAAGAAAGGCCTCAGACAACTTCAGCTGTGAAACAGAGAGAGAAGCTCAAGGTTTGTGCTAGTATGGAAGGAAGATACTCGTAGGAAGAGAGATGTCAAGTTGCTAAGTAAAAAAAATTATCTAATTGCCCCAAAGGACAAGGATATCTGCTTGAAAAAAAAGTCAGAATTATACTCAACACAACATTTGCCATGCCCTTATCGTACAGGAGATGTATACAACCCTGCACTCATGCCATGCGGCTTTTTTGGGTTTTAAAAAAGAAGTCTTCTTAATAATAAACATAAGGACTACCTTGCAGAATAAATCCAGGATCTTTAATTTGTTGTCAGTATTTCCTGCAGCTTTGTCCTTACAGTGGATGATGTCACTTGTCTCACCAACCAGAGACAGAGGCAACACAGACCCTGGATTCCAGCTAATTCTGAATTAATTTGTTGTCACCTGGCCTGGATAAGATGAACAGGTGGGAGATAACAGTGACTGATAAAAACCCTTTTGATCACAAAACCCACCACAATGCTGACATGCACATGACTTCTGTGAAAGTACTTTTCATAACAGTGCCTCTTGTCCCCAGCGTCATTTAAATGACACTTGAAACTCGCTGCAAATATACCAAGTTAGAAATGCTCTCTGTATCAATAACACTACTTCTGCACTGCTTAAATAAATTGGGAGCACTGGCCATGGACTCTAGGTATTTTCCTCATTCACATTGTGCCTCCAACAGCAGACACAGCAGCCAATCAGTTATTAATGCACAACCTCCAAATAAGCTGGAATTTACAACCACAGTTACAATTCAAAATGTAACTATCAGTTTCTGAACTGTGCAATTCCAGAAACATGCCTGAATTCAACTCATGTCAAGTTTAGACCTGGAAAAATCACAGCCCGTTTCTTCCTTGGCTCTAAAGAAGCCAAAAATTAAGTGATAACTCTACTGAGGAATGTGATTGTAGTTTGTCAGTAGGTACCAAACCTATTCTGCCACCAGGGAGAAGAGCTAAGCCCAAACCCCATGCAACCCCCACGCCCAACCCATCCTTCTGATGCACTCAGTAAACAGAAGTACACAAAAAAATTCCAGTAAGTTTCTGATAATATTTTCTAACATTTTCCAGCATAATCTTTGCTCTTTTTCCCACCACCACAGTAACATTCAACCTGCACTTAATGACAAGTACTACGTCCACTGAAATTTCATCAAACTGTTTTAACCATCCATTAGTTAAAAGCTTGCTGACTGCTACTGTTCCACAAGGGTTTTCTACTATGGACCATCCCAAATTTTTGTTTTGTATTTTAGCATAAAACATGCTTTAAATGAGGAAATCCTCAAATATGAGACATATATTTGCACTGGCAGCCTCCACAGTACAAGTGACATTAACTTCTGCTGATTTCAGTTGTTGCAAGGGGCTTGCTCACAGCAACCAGGCTCCATTTGGTAACTGTCTTCCTGCCACTCTGGAAATCTGCATCCTCAGCTTTTAATTAAACTGCTCATGTAACAGCAATGTTCTGATTCTGATGGAGACTCCTGGACACCACACTAAATGCACGGACAGCAGAGCTGTTTTTATTCAACAGCCTTCACCACACAGTGTCCAGTTCATTTTGTGGCTGTGGGATAATCACTTCAAACATCAGCTCTTGCTCCTGAACAAGCACCCACCCAATGAAGCCCCTGTCACCCCAGAGCCTCTGGCAGCACCAGCAGGTTCATTCCTCTGCACTTTGACGAGACAGCAGCAGTTGTTTGCAGGAAGGCTTATTTCTTATTTGCCATTTGAGTCTCACAGAAATTTCCACACTAAAATTTGTTCAATGAGAAAATGTGAATGAGATTTTTCCAAATTGAACTGTACAAAAATAACTAAACCGTAGATTAATTTTTAAAGCTCACTACTAGAATATTCCATTAATTAAAGAAAATACCAACTCAGCTATAATATCTCCCAGCTTTTCAATAGCATGTTACAGGAGAAGTATTTCATTTCAAAGATTTATTTTTTCCATAAAATTATCTATTTACACTGATGCCAGCCTTAATAAAGCCAGCAGATATTAAAGTGTAAAGCTATTGTTATTGCTGTGGTCTACATGATTTATCTGGAAGCAATTTAACACAGCAGATAAAGCTTACTTCACTCACTGGAATATTGAATTGTTAGTCTTGAACAAAACTACTCCCCAAAGAACCTTTTACTCAAATCTCAATAATAAGAATCTAATAAGCTACCGTCCTGTTTTTGCAACCCACAAGAGATCCCTCAGATCCCTATCAGGATTTCTATAAAAAGTTGTTTAGTATTAACCCACGGACACAAAATTCCTATAGACAAGTATAGCTTTTGCCAAACACAAACTTCTATGTTTCCTTTTACAAACCTGGCCTGTTTTGTAGGTTGTGTCAGAAATTTTCAGTTGCTTTCCTGAACTCCTCCCCTCATGTGAGCTTCTTAGAGTCCTCAGTGATCAGGTGGGCAGCCTCAGCCAGGAGTGAGCTCTCTTGTTCCACACCTAAATCTCAGAAGTATTAAATCTGCTGCCACAAATTCCTAGCCCTTTCTTATCAGTGTGTTTTCCATTTTCACACTATTTGCTCTGCCTCCTTCTCACTTGAACTGTGATGCCACGACTTCCTTACAGGTACTTCACTTCTCCCACCTGCAAAAGCCACCTATGCTTTTCAGTGTGTGCATGAGGAACTTCCTCAGCTTTCCAACCTAGAAGTAAGTCACCTACCAAACCTGTCAAGCAGTGAAGATCAGAGAAGGGAAGGTGCAGGGAGTATCTGCTGCCCACCAAGGCAGGATGATGCTCCCCAGCTCATTCTGAAGGTGGCTGGGGCAGCATCCAGACCTGCTGACCTCAGGAGATCTGGATCCCTCAGGCTCCTGGGGATCTGGATTACTTCAGCCTTACGCTGAACAGCTCTGCTGGAAAATCTACACCTGAGCCACCTGTAAAGTGCAACAGCTCAAGAGCCCTGGGCTGGCCACCCCTGCCCAGGGCAGACAGGCCTGGCTGAGCTGCAGCACCTTGTTCAAAGCAGCAACACAGCATACACAGCCCAGCTCCAAACTCTGTGAGGATTCAGCAGCAGCAAATGCCAGCTTGGGTTTGTTCCTTGTTCTGCTACAATGAAAGACTTCACATATGCACTCAAGGAAACACAAACATGGGCAAATTTTATTTTTCCCAGCAAAACTACTCATCTCCTTCAAAGAATTAAAAATGACTGAGTCATATTTACACAAGTATGAACAGAGAAGTGGGGAAAAGGAGGAGAGAGGAAGTAATAATCATCATATCTGCTTCCCTAAAACCAGCCAAGTTTTCCTCACTGTGCCAAAGAAACATATACAAGAGAATGGAGAACGAGACACAGACTTATGATAGACATATCATAGACATGATATACTAGTGAAAAATAAAGTGAAAAGCTTCTTACCGGCATATTGTTTTTGTTATCAGGACAATTTTCATCCTTTTCCACTTGAATCTGTTCCTGACTTCCTGATTTTTTTAGGTTTTCAACTGGGTCTGTATCTTTAAATTCAGCTTCTGAACCCTTCATTGCATCAGTTTCATCTTTTACAGTAAGAATATCAGACATCCTCATTAGAAAAGGTTACTTTAAAATTCTACAAGAAATATGGAACCTTAAGGACAAAGAAAAAGTTAATTATTGAGTAATTTAAAATTAATTAAAAAGCCACCCATACCTAAACAGCTACTCAAAACAAATGTGATTTTGCTGCAAAAAACATTCCCCCTCTGCAATGACACTTTTTCCTCTCTTGTATTAGGAGCGATTTCTTTTTAACCACTTTTATCAGTGGCCTGTAACAGCAGACATCTACACAAACAAGAATTAAGAGCTACACTCTTGGATAACATTCACAGATTTTTCCCTTCCACATTTTAAAAATAAACACCTGAACATTCAGATACTCTAAATCAAACTAGGCTCCAACAGAAACAAGGCAAGATTTTCTCAAAGGAAAAGAAAATTACATATAGATTTATTTTAAAAGGGTTCAAAGTAAGTAGATGAATCATAATGCTCCAAGTGTGCAAACATTCATAAATTTCATGAACTTTTTAAGTCTCCTCATTGACAGGTAATAAATGGACAAGTTCTGTATACAGGAATTATCTTACCTACAAACTGTAGCAAAACTAGAATTAATAAAATTACAGATTCTCTCAAAAGCAACAAAGAAGAATGAAAGGAATGATTTGTTAATTAGGATAATAACCAAGATCAGCAATTATATAATTTATAACAATAATTTAAAATACTATAGAAAGATAACTAATGATTAAACCCCAAATTTTCCATAGGAAATAAGAAACACAGCTCCATTACTCAGTTAGTGCAAGATGTAAAACCAAGGATTTTCCATTTCCTACAAGAAATAAAGAGTAAGATCTGAATGTCTAAACTCCTTCATGAGAACCAAATAACAAGCCAATAATGTTATGGAAAAGCTTAGTGTTTGATTTAGTACCTGATACGTCCTAGAGTTTGGGGACTGCGGTCTCCCACAAAAATAAAATAGAATAATCCGAAGATCTTTTTCACAGTTGTCAGCCAAGATGTCAGTTGTGATGAACCATCTGGAATCTGGCAGGAGTCCCATGTCCTTATCCCCAGTGTAGAGTCCTGGACAGAACTATTTGGTCTTGAATCAGCAAGAACATCCCTTTTGAATGCCTGAAAATCAATAGAGGAAATGCATTATACTTTTATTTGCTGTGAGAGGGGAGATGGATCATAATGACACCTAAAAGTTTAAATAGCCATTTTTGAAAAAAAAAAGAAAGGAAGAAAGGAAGAAGAAATCAGCATTTGTCATATCCATCCTGCTTGCTCTATCTAGCAGCAGTAACATTTAATTGGACATCCAAGACATTTCTGCATTACAGAGTTAACAAGTAGTCATAATAAACATTTTCTTGGCATTCCTGAAACTGTTTCCATAAACAAGCAGGTATCTTCCCAAAGAGTCTGAAATACACAGCCCAGTAGGTGTGGAGGAGTAACAGGCCATTAAAGCTCACAAATCCCTGTCAGCAGAACAGAGTTTTTCTCTTTGTTGGAGTTAATAATCTACATATATGTAACACACTCCATAAGCTGCATTTTGGGCAACTGGAATTACAGAAGACAGCTTTACTTTATTCAAGAAAATAATTGCCCTGGAATGAGGATTTACACATTTTTGCAAAACTGATGATTTTCCATCTTCCCTGTTTTTCAGATTTGAGAAATAAGTAACAGCACCAGCCCCAAGGAAGCATTTGAAGTCCAGGCACACGGTTTGGTAAGAGATGAGGTACTTGCAGACATCTGGAGTACAGAAATTTGCTGCAAAGCATGGAAAAGAAAGATAAAAGATGAGCTGTGATTCAGGCCTGTAAGAGATCCTATTTACTGAATCTAATGGAGGGGAAAGGATTACAGATGAAAGAACAAACTGGAAATAAAAAGATGCAAAAATGCAACAAAGGATATTCAGGACTGATTGGTTGTTGAGGTGTTTTTTCCTGACAATCCAGATGCTGATATAAAATTTATTAAGAGGCTCAGAACCTTATAGTAAACAAGACTTGAATAGAGGTGCTGTTTCACTTTGTTGACTGACATGTGATTTGTACAGTATTTAGATAAATGTTAAAAAAACATTACAGGCTGAAGACAGCAACAAATAAAAATCCAAAACTTTTATGTTCAGTTGCAAATATAATACTGCAAAGTAAGTGTAATTTAATTACTACTCCCTACACAAATCACACACATAGTAATGAAAATCAACATCTTCAAGTTTTTCTTTAATTCTATCAAATACACTAAGAGCTCCTGTCCCTTTGCATCATTTTAAAAACACGTATCAGCACACTCAGATACCAAAACACATTCTGCAAATATCCTTGTGCTTGCCTAGGTCAGTCCAGGAAATTGATGCACAAGAAAAGTCTTTATATTTCCTATGACAAACTAAGTGCAACATAGTTTATAACTTGCTCTGAACAGATTTTTCCCTGCAGATAGGTTTAAAGCCTGCAGATTTGGTGCTATGTATCCTACAGTCAAAGAGACAGAACTGAGGAAAAGCTGTGGAGTTCCAATTCACACGAAAAAATATCTCAATTTTGGGTTCACAGAATGGAGCTATTTTGAGTCAACTGGAATCTCCATATGTGCATCTATGAGTAAATGCCAAACCCTGTGCTTCACACTAGCAGCAAAACACAGAGAATAGAAAGATGAATCTTTGCTTACCTGATTATTTTTTAATAATACCAGCCATAGATTCATTGAGATGGTAATGCAACCTCCTGTTTGTGATCCACAACTGTGAGTTCAAGTACTTGGATAACATTCCATCCCTGAGGTTTGCTCTAATTCAGCAAATTTTCATAGCTGAGATAATCTAGTTCTATTTTGTAAACTTCCACAGACTGGATTAAAAAAAGATTGAAGGAATTGTATGTGCTGCAGACAGAGTGGGAGAGCAAATCACAGCCCATCCTTTAACCTCCCCATACAGCTGAATGTTAATTTCTTGTGTCCTATATAGGACAGGTAAAAGGAGAAAAAAAAGCAGGAAGGCAGTCCTTAGGAGCTGCTCTGTTATTTGGGGAGAAAATAGGGTCTGGTAAGCAAACAGATTAACTGAAACAAAATCCCAGCACTGGCTTTAGACTGGATTGCAATACAGACCAACACAGTATTTGCAGATTTTAATAGGAGGAACACAAATGAGGTTCTGCCCCAAAATTATAAGAACAGTTGAAAGGACTGAATATTAGAGGTAGAGCATTACCTGGGTTTTCAACTAAAAGCTCAAACAGCTCACAACACATCCCATGAAAGAAAACCTACCAATTCTAATATCTTTTATAGGTGTCAATAATGGACACCTACCTTAGCAGACATAAGTAAAAGGACATGCATCTAAGAGTGGAGGATAAAATATCATACCTTTGTTCCTCACCCTCAGGACTGCTGTCCCCATCTAAATACTCAGTACCAAAATGAACATTCTTTTCATCAGAATAGCAACATTATACCCCAATAATCATCCTGAAGTCTGGTAATCCTCTTTCTGGCAAGTGGTCACCACTTTGTCTATGCAACTACTCTCCCTTTTCAGAGGGAAT
This sequence comes from Pseudopodoces humilis, assembly GCF_049639895.1. Lineage (NCBI taxonomy): Eukaryota > Metazoa > Chordata > Aves > Passeriformes > Paridae > Pseudopodoces > Pseudopodoces humilis. The sequence continues at coordinate 6,289,830 of NC_142207.1, forward strand.
AGTGTTATTATCAGCTCTGGGATGGATGTCCAGTACTGCACACACATGAGCTCTGCAGTCAGCAGATCATTAAATGGTCTGTGCTGTGCTCTTACTGCTTTCTTTTGCATAGCCTAGAGAATAAGTCATAAAAAACCCCAATAGATCAAGCAAAGTCATTCCTGAGTTTTATGATGGCACCCTCCTGAATCTTGATACATGAAAAACCACTGGGTCCCTCATTTTGGGTTCTGACTTAAAAATTATCATATGTACACCCACTAAATTAACTTGTAATGAGCAGAGATATTTCTGGGAATAGGATCTACACAATCCAATTTCTCTAAGAGGGATCAAGAGTTCCAGCTTTTCTTCTTCTTGGCAGCGTAGATGGAGATAGGAAGCTCTGCACTGCCCATGACAGAAAAAATCCATTCTTTTACCTTCTTTTTAAAAGACAGAAAATTATTTTTTTTCTTTAATTATTGATATCATTGTAGTCAAAAGACCCCAGGAATGGCCATCAAAATAATTTGTATCAATAAAATTCAGGGCAGAAAACTGGATTAAAAGGGTGGGGGTGAAAAAAAAAAAATCTACATTCAACATGCAAACTGGACACATTGTCCATGGAAAAGTAACGTGAAAATTTATTTCTTAAACAAGCTTCTGTTGACTTATAAATCCACAGAATTCCTGCAACCAACAAACACTGGCCTCTTCCCACAACTTCCTCCACAGCTCAAGTGGAAGAACTCATGGATGAATTCTATGAAGTCTGTGGGAAAAGCTTTGCCTTACTCCTGACACAACAGTGGTACAAACCTTTCTTGGATGTTGAACTGCTTAATTTTTTTTTGAGAAAAGTCAAGGCCTTTCCTAGGAAAACAGATCTTTGAAGATTCATATAAGAGACCTGCACAACAGGAGTTTTTCCAGCTGTTTTTCACGTCAATTATATAAACAAAACTACATTAACATCAGGGTTCCTGTGACTAGAATTCTCTCCACCAACTGAAAACATTCGAAGTTACATGCTTCTTTGTTGGGATGAAAGAGGAAAATGTCTATACCTTAAGCAGAAAGGTAATCAATCAAAATTATGTTAATAAAAATGATTGGTCTAAGTTAAAGAATTGCTGCATCCAGCTACTGCTTAATCTCTGTGGACCTCTACCTACACAAAGCTCTTGGTAACAATTAATTTTGGCCAGTCAGACCAATGCCTCAGACACCCAAATCAAGGAAGAACTCATAAAGGGGAGCGCCTGCTTCTCCTTCTGCTCCCTACAGCCTCTGCCCCATGGTCCTCAGGTGTGCCCCACCTCCACCTTTCCACCAGTTCTGGCGTTTGCCAAACTTTTCCAAGGTGTGATTCCTTGAGAAGTGACCCAGAACCATGAAGCTCTTTGGCTAGGTCAGGTTCTGCAGGGCTGACAAGCTATGGGGGTGCACAGGACATTTATGGGAGCCCTCGGCAGCAGGAACAAAGCCCCAGGAGGAACAGCAGCAGCTGTACAGCTCTTTCTGCATGGAGGGGTGACTTTCAGCTCTGCCCCAGTAGCTCCAGTATGGGCATTTCAACAGCTCCAGCCCAACCCAAATAAAACAACCAGAAGGTGCAGATTAATGTTATTATCTAGTAACTGAGAGCCTGTAGATGAATCCTGAGATAAAAGGTGGACAACCTGACAAACGTCTATATTTGGAACAAATTAGTCCCTCCTGGGAAACTTTCGTTGAGGCAGAGGTGGGAAAAGGACCGGAGGAAAGTGCCCGAGGTGATAAAGGAGAAAAAACAAACAAAAGCAACCCCACACAACCTTGAAAATCCTGACTTGGACAGCAAGGGAGGATTCCAGAAGGAGCAACAATTCTCCTGCCCATGAACAGAGCAGGCTGTGCTCATAGATGATCCAAGAGCCATAAGCCAGGGTCTACAATTTTGCTGTCCCTAGTAACTAGTGCCTCAGTGGCCCAGGCTGTTAAAAACACTAGACCTGTAAAAATGTAGCAGCTGCTATTAAGACTGCCATTCATTTAACAGAAAATTCAAAGCAGCTTTGTACAATTATCAGAAGTATAAACTGGAATTATGCAGAGGCAGCTGCTTCCTTTTTCCAGAAAAGTCAACACACTCCTGCTTTCTGCATGTCATCTTATGGCTAAAGCTTCAGATCCATTAAATGACTAACTAAGGAGCAGAGTCCTGACCTGCCTACTGAACTGTGATATTGTGCAGGTCTGATCTTAATTAAAACAATTATTAGAAGCAAACAAATGAGAAATTGGTCCACTTTTGAAGCATGAATCTAAAAGATTCCCTAGCCTTGTTTACTGGGAAATGCTATACAAGTGAATCCATGCTGCAATGATTTAAATACACTTAAATCAAAGATTTATGCCTTTCTTGATGATACTATTTACACAGATTTTGAAGTTCTACATTAATCAGTTAACTAAATGCTATTTGCTCCATCAGCATTAGAAGATACTTATTATTTGAGTCAATTTACCATGGCACTTAGTAATCAGATTTTCAAAGAGTATGATAAATCAGAATACAAAAGTATAATATGCAGTTATTCTACCTCTTCCAAAATTAATTAGGGACTGAATGCATCTCACTGTCTGTGCACATTATGTCCCACTAACAAGTGTAGACATAATCAAAAAATTAACTGGACAGAAATAAAACCAAACGCACCAGAAGCCATTTGCAGACTTTCTTGACAAAGTTTCCTCCAGCTTGGAAGCAAAAGGCCCCAGCTGTGAACCCAATATAAGGCTGTCCCAGGTCTTGCTCTAGTTCACCTTGCTGCAATTTTACAAAAGTGATCTGCTCTCCTATTTACTGTCCTGCCCCTCTGTCAAAGGTGCTGCTCCAGCAGAGCACAGAATCTCACAAAAGCACAAATCCCTCCCTCCCTCCAGCTGGGCCCTGAGCTCGAAGGGACTGGCACAGCAGGCACCAGGGGACGGCTGGGCACCCGTGGGACCAAGGAACCACCACCCCACCTCCCTTCACTGGCTCAGCCTGGAGAGTGCAAGGAAGGGCAGAGACAGTCTTAAAGCACCAGAACACACCTGTCAAATATCCATTCCAGACCAACACACACTTCAGTACACAGGGTGTTATTTGGACAACAATAACGCTGAACATCAGAAACAAAACCTGAAATTTGCCCCCAGTCTTCTTAAATACCTTCTTTTCTTTACTAGGACTTTTTGAATGCTACAAGGTCTCAAACACTATTAAGGAGCAATATAGTGCCCTTCTTTTTCACACTCAGGGCCCAAGATAGGACACTACCACTGATCATAAGACAGTTGACAAGCTCTTAAAGAGGACACCTTTCACAGGAATAGGCATGTGAGAAGCCAAGGTGTATAATTAGCAACTATCCCTCCCCCTCCTTTTATATTTTAAATTCTGAGCAATACTCTAAGGCTCTTTAATCCTGCCTCACCTTCTCCTGTGAGTTCACTCCTGAATGCAATAGAAACACTGAGCTGACAGTGACAAAGAATAACAAGATAATTCCTTCAGGAATGTAGTTGCAGAAATGAGAATAAGATATTTAATGACAAACAAGACTAGAGCAGTCTCTTATTCTACATATTGATAGGAAACTGCAGTATTCAAATACCTATGGAAATTTGTTAGTTTGTTGTCATGTGTTATCCATAAACTAAAAAAAAAATAAAACTTGAAATGTGCCCTGAAAAATCTCTGCCACTACCCAATGCTTTTTCAGAGTGCTCTGGTCCCCAGGAGGCTCAGCTGCTCCATTCCACACAACGCACTGTCATTCTCCTCTTAGTTCCCCCTTCTTGCACTTCACTTTTGATACAAAAGTGATCAGAGGCAGGTAAATCAAAGGAAGTAAACACCTTTGGTTTCCCCCTGGAAAATAAAACATTCTCTGGATGTAGCTCCTGCTACAGTCAAACGTGACAAAGGGGTTCTTGTAAGATGCTTCCAGCTCACTATTAAATCTGGCTGACTACAGGCACTGTTCTTTTCACCATTCAGAAAAGGAAGAGGTTGGGCATATTAGGATACTACCTAAGGAAAAAAAATCCTACTGCAATCCTTGTTTTGACTAGAGGAGCTACCCAACATGAAGAACAATGAAAGGCCAAGCTGCAGCGTTTCTGATGAAATGACAGTTCCAGCATTGAACAATCTGTGGTGGATGAAAACCAGCCTGGCTAACATTCATACTGTTATTATAAAACACAGCTCTGTGGCTAGGCCACCCTCATTAAGGTAACAAAAATAACCTTAAATGGTTTATATACTATTTAAGGTTGTAGCTCTATTAGGATCTATTTTCACTTTTTTTTTTAGCTTTAGAGAGAGAAGAAAAAAAATAATTTCCCAGACAGACTTCAAAACAGTTCACTGAACACTGTTTTTTATATAATTGTCTCCTGGCAAGCATCTCTGCAGGGTAACATACGTTGGCAGACAAAAGCCATTTCAGCTTGAACACTATTAGAGCATTAACCTTTCCAAAATGCCATACCTCAGAGAGAGCAGGGCATTAGGTTAGTGGAAAATCCATCTGTTGAATGGCTAAGCCTCTCCTCCCCAAAAGAACATGCCCGTCCAAAGGCATGAGGAAAGAACTATTTAGAAATGCTTATGAAATACAGCATGACATATCTTTAGTTTTTGCTAGCATAGTTCTGTTGGCTTGGGAAGGGAAAAATGAATGCCCTTCTCACATGACATTGCTGTACCAGCAAAAGCTCTGTAGAAACAACTATGCTGACGAAGATTTTGTTGGCTTAGCTTCCATCATTCAGAGAAACCCAACTGACAGCAGAAAAACTCCTCCCAGCTCTTGGGCCGTCTCTAGGGCTGATTCAGAAAATTCTGTGTCCATGTGCCCACACCAGCACCCTCCCACAACTTCCAGCCATTTTATCCTTTGAGCAAGCCCCAAACCTGCCCTTGCTATCTGCACCTTGTTCGTATTGCATGGTCACCTATCATCTTTTATCAGCTCCTTTTGACATGACATTTTTTGCACATTTTTTTCTGCACAAATTTTTCACTCACTTTTAACTGTATTCTTTAGAAAGCTTTCAACAATTCCAGGAAATGAACACTGTAACACAACACAAGTCTTCATCACCTGTTTAATCTGTTAAAATCTGTTTAATATTTATCTTTATGTATCTATCTAATACCTTTAAGTCATGAAGTCACACAGATCACAGGCCCAAACCCAAAGCATCTACCTGTTTTCAACTATCAAATAGCAAAAGTTGTCTTACTAAAAATGATCCTTAAAAACTGAAGAATTATCTGTTATTACATCATTCTATGAAGCTTCATTTCTAGTGTTAAGGCCTTTAAATGCAGTAAGAACAACAACAATATGCTTTTTTTGTGTCAATTGGAAATCAATAGTTCGGGAAAAAAATAATTGGTTTTGTCTTTATGAGGCTGTCAGTGCTTGCTAAAGGTCAGAGATTTTATAGCACAATAAAGTATAAGTATAGCCTGAGCTGTTTACAGTTGCTTTAAAAGACTTCTAAATAAAAAAACTGGAAACTTGTTTTATATTACCCAACTGTAAACTAACCAAACATATCTTCAAGGATCTTTTAAGCTCAGCATTGATTAATTTTGGTGTATTAGAAACAGTACAGAAGTAAGAGAACATAAATATTTTAAGTTCAGATGATGTAAAAAAATCATCTTGCTACTAAAAACACTCCATAGAAAACACATAATATCAGATAAAGTCAAGCCATCTACAAGTCCCCAGATGATGCAGAAGCAAACTAAGACCTCAAAATAGTCAGATTGATTTTTCTTCCCCAGTTATTTTAAGTAAATGAACTGAAGCATTGCCTGTGACTATTTCCAGTGGAGATCCTCCAAACAGCAGCTTTCTTAAAAGACACAAAACTCCATTTCATTTAGAAAACAACCATCCACAACTGCACACAGCAGCTAACAATTTTCTGTACATAAATCAGGTTTAATTCTTAGACTATCTAAGCTAACATCTTTCCACCATATTTCCATCAGTAATATGGAAAAGTGTCTCTAAAACTGACACAAATTTCAACAGTGGATGGTAGGAACAGACTCCAGGAGTTACCTCATCTGTTGAGGGCCCTAAGACATTCAAGATTATGCAAAGGACTTAGTTTTCAAAAAAGTTGAGAAGCAAAAGCTCCAACTCTAACAGGCCCTTTCTTTCCATCTTATAACAAAAGTCACTAACTTGGTAAATTACCATACCATTATGGTCTTTCTCTGTATAAAATAAAGACAAAAATCACCAAAGCAAACAAGAGAAACATGAGAAAACTTTCCCTGGGGCACTATCAATGCTCTCACCTATGTCCTGTTGCTACAACTTCACAAATACCACACCACATCACCACCCTAAACATAAACATCATCTGGCTGCTTCAAAATCTGGTGATTACAAACATCAGGTAAAAACAAGTCAGAATTTCCAAACTGTCTACCCTACAAACCTGAATCCTCAAGCAGTGTATTTTTGCTTAATTTCTAACAAAACCACAGCAGGTCTAATGTCAGCAGTTCTGATAGTGCAGAAAATTGGTAGAAATTAAATTACTGATTTGATTCATGGAATCAAATATCAATTTAACAGCCATGCAAAATTACTTGTTATCTCAACAAAAAGACATTTGGTGTATAACACAAGACAGTTATCAACTGCATAGGAAAAAAAAAAATTTCACGTACCCTACTATTTCATGTACTGCTGCTGTTTAGGTTTGAAACCTATTTTTCAGTTCAAAACTTATCTTTATTAAAAAAAAAAAAAAAAGAAAAAAGCTTACTTGTAGTTCCTTGTTGGAATGGAGATAACAATAACACTTTAAAAAAAACAAAAAACAAAAAACCCTAAAAAAAATTTAGGCATCTCCCCCACTTCTGCCACCTTGGGAAATTCTTTTAGCAGAGATATTTTTAATGGTTTTCCAACCACAGCACAAATAAAACACCCAGTAAATAAACATTAGCAAGAATGCCATTTTTAAATAAGATATAAGAAAAAAATATTTTTCAAGTCAATGTTTAAAGAAGGAAGAGATTTAGGAACGCTAATGATCTCTGCTAATTGAGTAGGCCTAGAATGGCTTTTGTGGGAAAAGGGAAACAAAACGCAAACTGCAATTTGTCTCTCTCGAGACATTTTATTCTCCTCTCAGGCAGCTTTTCCATGCCCTGTTAAATGATTCACATACCTGCATGCTATCGGCATTTTGCTCCATTATTCAGCCTCCGGGGCGTGCTGTCCATCCCCCCCGACCGGGGCTCAGCGTGTGCCCGTGGAGCGGCCGCCCGGCGCTGCGGCGGCGCTGCCCGAAGCCGCGGAGACAATGGGAAGCCACAGCTGGGAGCCGCGCTGGCACTGTCACTGTCACCCAGCACCGCCACCCAGGGAGCTCCTCCTCAGCAATTCACAACCTCCCGAAGCTCTCCGGCTGCTAGAAAATGGCTGGACACATTTTAATCACTTTCTCCATTACCAACAGACTACTCTAAAATTAAAAGTTTACGCCACACTGCAAGAATTTTGATGTGACAAAGAAGCAGGACAAAAACCTTCGTACTGTAAAGATATTAAATTCCTCTCTAGACAGTTTTATTTCTTCACTTTGGCGTTGTGAACACAACACAAAAAGTCATCAGTAAGTTAGTCTTCAGAGCCAGCAGATAAACACGCTTGCCACTGGCAGAATGAATGCTATGATAATTTTCTGGACTGGCACATACCCACTATCAGAACCCAAATATGGAAGAAAAACGTCGTCTAAACAGAGGGGTAAAAACAAGCCAGTTATATGATAATTATCATACTTGCAAAAGCAGTGCCCAGACCAGCAGCTTGCAGTTTCACTGCTTGTGAGAAACCTCTATCCCTACCCAGCTGCAGCATCACCCCGTGCTCAGCAGCACTGCTGCACACTGATAATCATAATCCCCTTCCTGGACTCTCCAGAGACCTCTCTGAGGCATCCTGCGCACCAAGTTAGGCTGGAAGGAGAATGGGGCAGTATTTTTAATCTGCAGGCTCCAGAGAAGGGAATTACAATCTTGGGAGGCTGCAATTCCTGACAATCAGGAGATCAGTACCCTATATATTTAAGTGACAAGATTAAAAAAGCATACACATATACAGACAGACTCATTCCTACAATGTAACAAGCATAGGAAATAAATCTAAACAACCACGGAAAGATTTAGACCTGTCACAGACTACAGCAGTCTCAGTAGTAAAATATATTTTTTATAAATAAATAAATATAAAAAATAAATATATAAATAAGCATATAAAAACATAATTTGATATTCAGACTGCTGCAGTTTGCAACAGATACTAATCTCTCTATGCTTGCTATTCCCCTCTTCTGCCACCTCTGTGCTCCATCTTTAAAGCTTCCACTCTTTCTGCCCACACATGGCAGTGTCACACACTCCACACATCTTGGCTGTCGTCCTTGAGCAACAACATCATATGGAGGGGGGAGAAAGTCAATCTTTCTGATTTAGCTGAAGACAGCAGTTGTTGGAAACCCTGCTTTTTTTCTCTGGTGCATTGAGTTCAGCGTAACTGCTGGCTATGCCCCTCCTCTACACACCAGTTCCCTCCCCACCTCAGCACACACCCTCCACTGTCCCCGAGATCCCATCCCAAACTGGAGGAAAATACATACAAAAAGCATAATTCTGGGATGCCATTGCTATTTTTGCAGAGGTTCCAGCTGGTCTGCAATGGGAGCATTATTCCTCAAGAAGAAGGCTTTCTAAGCAGCATGCTAGACAAGAAAATTACTTTTATTTTCCTAATTCCAAATAGGTGATCACCTATGTGCACAAGCCATTCCCTGCAGGGTCCAGACTCTGAATGCTGCCAAACAGAATAGTTTTCAGTTTCTAAACACATTATACAGATTACATTAATGTCAGAATAATCTTTTAAGCAGTCTCCTCACACAATGCTAGGAAAATGTGTCTGCTGTGCATGTCTAGCTAGTGCTATAATCAGATTTTGTTTTCACATACACCATGGCAGAGCACCTAGGAATGTTTTTATAATCACAAAGATCAGCAACAAGATGCAGCTAGCCCCAAAAAGGAAATAAAGTAGTACCCAAGGAGAAAGAACTGAGCAGTGAACTACTGTTATACTGCCCCTTGGAACATTTTTGTTAATTTTTCTAAAACTCACACATTATGAAAAGTGGGGGCTTCTGTAACTCCTATACTGGAGATTCATCCTACAGGAGAGGACAGACTGGTCTGGATTTACTTTCTCATAAGCAAAACCTTTTTATCCCCTACACACATATATTGGTCTGCTCTAAGTGATGAAATAAAAATTGGAATACTGAATACCTGATATGTTCCTTTATCAGAAATGTACTTTATAAATGCTCATCTGATGTGTGTTCAGCTCTATGGCTGCCTTAATACAAAGATCGTGCCATGTGCAAATAAACATAAGCATTACAGGTTAATGTATGTGAAACAGGAAAATAATTTGAATGAAATATCATAAAAAATGCTGTAATTTCCCCCTTAAATTAGTTAAGATACAAAATTAATATGCTTAAGAGCAGTAAACCTTATAGCCTGGAAGAGGAGTTGGAGCACTCAGGGCTAATTTACAATTGCAACCCTGATGCGGCTGACAAAGTTAACTCAAAACATGTAAATTGTATCTCTATTATCAAACACACACAATTACATTTGCTGAAATACCATCTAACAGACTAGGCATCATAAGCTCAGAAACAGATGAGCAAATGAAAAGTTTAAATTCAATTTAAATTTCAAAGCCATACCACAGATCAAACATACAAGCCAGGTATTCAAGAGATAAACAAAAAGCAGTCTAGAAAGCCAAAAGAGAAAGACTTCTAGATGTAAGAAAAAAGTGAAGATAATGCAACACCACCCCTTCAAAACCATTTTCCTGACAAAACAATACCCTCTGTCATAGTTGTACTTAAAACTGCAGTACGTAAATGATGGAAATAAATATTTATTAATCTCATAACAAACTTTCACAACTTAGTAAGAGGCAAAAGTGGACCATCAATTGCCTGTAAACCAGTGTCTGACTCAGAGTAGGAAAGACTAGACTGTCCTGAATGAAATTTTCTTTATAACTTGAAAAGTAGTACTGACACAAAGACAGAAATCCCAGCTGATAAAAAGGCTCTGCTACATGGGAAACACTCGGGAAGAAGATGTTCCTGGCTCTGCAATATTCAAGCACTTGAGGCACAAGGGCCCCATTACCCCAAAACAAATCCCAGCAAGACTTACAGGACTGAAAAGGCAGGACACAAACTCCTAGAGTTAGAACACTGACATGTTCTAACTAACAACAGCCTTTCCATTTAGAAGAAAGAAAAAGAGATGAGAAAGAAAATTATTTCTTTGAAGATTTTTAATAAACAAGATAAAAAGCAAACCTCTGGACCAACCAAAATATATTTAAATAAGTTTGAGACACAAAAAGCTTAAAAATACTAGAATGGGATATTTCAACTACTTATCCCAATTCCAAAATGAAATTTGTCTATAAACCTAAAGGAAATAGAGCGCTTTTCTCGTTATGTGAGAAAGAGAGACATTTACAGAGTTTGTCCCACCCACATTAACTTAACAGAAGCATCATGTGAAGCCATATTTTGACTACTCCAAGTTCCATCCATCGACTCATTTGAGTTTGTCTCTTCTGAATGCTAGTAACTCTTTAATATTTGATTGAACAAAAATATTTTTATGTCTGCCCTTAGAGAAATTGTGTAACTCCAGATTGGTCATGAAGGCCTATTCTCTATTTAGTTCATGTCATCTCCCTATAAAAACCTCTCACTTCCAAGAAAGCAGAAACAAGCACTGCAATTTCATGCCTTTGCACCATAAACACAGTTTAGACAGCATAGTCATGAAGCTGAAATAAACATCTTTCTCTGGTGGTTTCATTTTTCTTCTAAGAAATAAAATATACCCTCAGTCTTGTAAGTATAAATGAAACAATTTTACTGCTGTTGAGATACCAGTCACCATTTAGCCATGGTTACTCCATCATGACAAGGTGTTGTCCAAGTCTAAATACAGAAGACTTTAAGCAAAAGCCTGAAATATAAACAATCCCCAAACACTGACTCTACAAAGCTAGTCTTAAAGACTAAATGCAATTACTTTTCGAATATGTTCTGGAGAATGGATATCAAATGAGCAAGTGTCTGTCTGGTGGGTCTGTTCATAGGGCTGATTACTAGTCAAAGATTAATTTACTGTTAATTAAAAAGCCTAGAGTAACAGTGCAAAAGCAAGCTGAAAAAAAATATTTCTAGGATTCACAGAATTCAATATTAAAGATCTCTCTACAAGTACTCAATATATTAATCTATTGGAAAATACCAAATGTATCTCTGAATGTAAGTAAACTTCTGGTGATAGCTGGAGTAAAAAATTCTAAGTAATTGAATAAGAATAGCACTCACATAACCAGATTCAAAAAGGAAAAAAACTGGCATCTCTCAAAGTTCCTAACAAGTGTGGGAGAGATATTCTTGGGATGAGTTAAAGAAGTTGAGAGATATATTCTGTCCAATTTTTCACCTCTTGAACAAGGCAACTCTAATCTTCTGCTTACTGAAGGAGTGAGAACAACTTAGGAGAAAGCAAATTCTAGTAGATGATCCTAGAGCATTGAGGTAGCCATTGATTCCATTAACTGTGGTCCATAAAGTAATACTTAGTGAAGCAAAAAACAACCCCCAAGCCACCAAACCTCTTCTTTTCCACTAGAAAGCACATCAGAACACATTTCAAAAACCTGTATTTCTGATTTTCTGTGTGCTAGGTAATTGTGTTTTACACAAGAAAAGGAAAAGAAATGTTACCAGTAGAAGCTCTGGCCTATCTCCATAATTTCAAATAAGAACCACTTAGATTATATTCAACCACAGATTGATTTTTGACATCTACAGAAAACATTGTTGCTTAATAAATGAAAACCAAAATATTGGTTCTGCAGTTAAAGCAAACAACTGAGTAATGGCTCATGCTAAACCAAGGAGTGAATATATTACAAAGCACGACTAAAGATCACTTACTTAGTTTTGTCAGATGTTTATCACTGTAATTTCTGTCCTTCCACCCCCAGTTGCTCCTACTACTAAGTATTCTCATTCACTCTTACTTCTAAAACCTGGGTGTATAACCCTTTCAAGAACCTTCCCATTTTCACCAAAATCATACTTTACTGCTAACAAAAATAAAAGAAGATAAGTGATTGTAAGTTTAGTCTCAAGACAAAAAAATCATGCACACCTAATGAACACACATGTCTAGTTTTGTATTAATATCTTGATACTAACTGATATCTCCTGAATTGCAGTTTAAATTCAGACTGTTCTAGACCTTCTGTTTTATACAGTCTCATCTAAATTCCAGGCATTAGATAAGCAGAAAATTAAGCTCCTCAGAGGTTGGAGTTTAAGGTCATCCTCACTATCTGAAAGCAAAAGCTGTAATATCCTCTCACCCACATGAAGTTGTGTTTTGTTTTTTTAATGAAAAAGCAACTGCTTGAACACAAAATAGTATCCCTGAAAAACTTCCTCCAAGCTTCTCCATAAGTGACCCAGTAAAGTGGATTGACAACATGGGCCAGGCATATGTAGGTCCCACATGTTGAACAGGAATTCTTTAAAACCACAGATCTTAGAACCAACTTGTGCTGTTTCACTGGATGAATTTTTTTCCACTTTTGTTCCAATATTTTTTCCCCCCAGAAGAAAACCTGGTCCTCACAAGGTTTATGATATGCAAATACTCTTTTGAAACGTACTGATTTTGAAGCCATATTGTCCAAAACCCATGAGCAATTTCTATGGATATGTCACACTTAGCAGGGGATGGGAATGTTGAGGAGGTGTGAAATCAATTCCTTTTTTTGGTACAGACACCATCAAGGAAACAAAAAGCAAAGTGTTTGTCTGTTCCACCAAAAAATGACCAGTAGTTTTGTGAACACAAAAATGAGAATAGAGAACTGTAAGAACCTGTTTATACTAAACCAGGGTTATTTTCTGCAAAGGGACAGCAGAAATACAAGTTCCCAAATAATAAAGTCTACCCCCGGAATAACAAAAACCCAAACAATAAGACTTCACTCATGTTTACAAAATTCCATGTTTGTGTAGCACAACTTATGTTATCATTCCAAAATTCTAAACAATTAGAGCATGGGAGCCAGGCTTCAGCGCCAGGTGCCTAAAAGCAAGAACAGAGGAGAGGAGACTTCAGCTGAAATCATGATAAGCAATTCAGCTGTAATCCCATATTTCAATTCCAATCCTCAAGTACCTCAGAGACAAAAGACTAAAGAACACTGGGTTAAACCAAGGGAGATGTGAGAGTCTCAATAAATCTGTATTTTTCAAATGAAGTTGGACTACAGCTTGCCAATTTACCAGAAGTCTTTATTCCTCTCTGGAACTCTGAATGGGAAAATCAACAGGTCAAGTAAGAAGAGATAAGGCAGATTTTCTCAGAGCAGGTATGCCTTACCTTCCATCCACATAGGAGGGAATGAGAGTAACTGCAAGGTTGAACCAAACAAGTGGCAGTGCTGCAGGGAAGCAGGATCTGAACACAAAGAGAGGGGAGCTTTTCCCTTGCTTCATGACTAGAGAGAGGATTTGGAAGGAACAATATTTTTGATGTTTTTCAACTGATTTTTGTCTTGGGGAAAAATAAGATCCAGCTCATCAGTCTTCCCCCTCAATTTTGTTCTAAAAGGAAATCTGAGATAAATAAGTTCAACCTAAAGCAGTGAGTGCTGCAGTTGAGACTTGTGTTAGCTGTGGCATTAGCACCTTCAAAGACTTTCTTAACACCACCCTTACTCCTGCCCCAAACTTGGCTAATGTCAACTTCATAAGCACAATCTTTTTAAATCCCGAAGTACTTACAGTTAAACAAGCTCTGACTTCTAATGTAGAGTTCAACAGGGGGAAGAAGAAAGGAGGAAGAGAGGAGAGAGATGGGAGGAGAGGAGCTCCTAAGAACACTAGTAGTCAACATGTGATTTTTTACTTTCTTGCATATCTGTACAGCCAAGCATCTCCACTCAGATGATATAATGGCATCATCAGCTCCTAAAGGGACCTTAAACAAAATCAGCATCATATTTAATTACCTACGACTAGGTAGGGAAAAAAAAAAAGAAAAAAGAATAATTTTCAATTAATGTTCCATAAAAGGAAATAATTATTTTTTAAACAGTTAGGGCTGGGACCTGGAGTCATCACTTGAGATGCAGCATGCAATAATACAGATTGGATAGTGGGCTTTGCTAGATAAACAAAAGCTTTTTCATAGATGCAACACTAATTTTCAGAATGTTGCTAGGGCAACAGCAGACTGTAACAAGAATTTCTGAATAATGAGCAGGTGGCAATATACAAAGATCTTCGATTCCTGACTGAATTATTTATATGTAATCCAGAATAGTGAGATTTTGAAAAGCAATAGCCTTATTCTAGCTCTACAAATGGAAATACTGCATACCTTATCTAGAATATTTATTAAAGTTCTAGACATTCATCTCTCTTTTTTTTAATGTGCTATGTAAGACAAGATCACTGGTCTCACACCTCTAGCATAAAGAAGCAAAAACAGTTATTTCACATAAAATACACAATGTAAAAAAATAGTTTTTCTAATCCAAAGCTAAATCTAACTTTCTTCTCAAGATTCTCCTTATAAAGATTCAACAATTCCAGAGGGCGAGGAACAAATCTTGGCAACTATGAAATAAGAACCAGACTAACAGAGAACTGGACATGCTTTATCCATCATGCACATCCATAGTAGGAGTTTTGCCAGATATAAAATGTTATGCGAGGAAGCCTTATGGGCAGTCTAGAGTCTATGTACTTGAAAAGCAATAGCAGCAAGATTTAGCAAAACTTTTGTTAATTTAAAACTTTCTACACAGCAAAGTCATTAGATTACTAACCACTACTAAAAAATTCTGTCACCTGGTTTTCAAAGTTTCTGATTAGCTGGCCAGCTATATCATTATTCTTTTGCTGAATATGACAGAAAATAACTATTTTAACTTGCTTTAAGACTGAACTGTTTCTCCCTGTGAGTTCCCTGAGACACTGTAATATATGCAAAAATCACAAACCTAGTCTGCCTTTGGGGCTTTTTATCACAGATGTCTATTTTAAATATCAATAAAACAGTAAGATTTGTAGTTATTTTCAGTAAAGTTCCCAGTTTTCAGGGATTAACAGAGTCTTGAGATATAAATTCACATGCCCCAAGACAACTGTATAAGAATGTTCATAAATAAACTGCAGAGCTCTTCTGAAAGTAGCTGACATTATCAGAAAAACCTTCCAAAACACAGTAAAAGATGGAAAAGCTAATAATTTGATGTAATTTTGATAAATACTCTTAATTGTCCATGAAACCCCTTACAAGAAAGATATTGAGGTGTTGGTGTGCATCCAGAGAAGGAACAGAGCTGGGAAGGGTCTGGAGCACAAGTCATGTGAGCAGTGGCTGAGAGAGCTGGGGGTGTTTAGAGAAGATGAGGCTCAGGAGAGGCCCTGTCACCCTCTAACTCCCAAACAGAAAGCTCTGGCACGGCGCGGGTCAGTCTCTTCTCCCAAGTAACAAGCAACAGGACAAAAGGAAATGGACTCAAGCTGCTGGGGAGTTTTAGGATGGATATTAGGAAAAATTTCTTCATGGAAAGTGTCAAACACTTGGAACAGGCTTCCTGGGGAAGTGGTAGAGTCACCATCTCTGGAGGGATTTCAAAGATGTGCAGATGTGGCACTTGGGGCCATGCTGTGTGCTTGGCAGTGCTGAGGGAAGGGCTAGACTCCATGATCTTAGAGGTCTTTCCCAACCTAAATGATTCCATGATTCTGTTATTTACTGTATGCAACTGTTTCAGTTTACCTAACTTGCAATTAATGTGCATTAAATTGAGGACAAGGCCTAGAACAAGTTGCATGTTAAATTGTGCTGTCATCATGTGTGACAGCTGTACAGACCTAAACACCCCACAGACACCTAGAATAAAGTTTTAAACTAAGTTCATCCAGTGAAATCTCACAGTTTGATACCTGGTCAAGTTTTATCAGCAAAGTCTCCCATGTCAACAAAGCTTCTTGAATGAGGCTATAGCTAAAGCAATTCCAGGAGAATATCCAGTAGAGACAGTAAAACTCACAGAAGATTAAAGTATTGGATTCTTACAGCTGGTCTTCCTGCATTGTTTATAAATGAGCTTGTGTCCTCTCCAGCAGCTTCATTCTAAACAGGTTTAACAACCAGTGCTGAGCAGTTCCCTGCATTGCAGTTGAATCCTGTAAATTCCTTTGTTCCACTTTCTGGTCAGAGGGAGGTAAGAACGCAATTGCCTCACTAATAAAATGCCTCATGGAACAGCTGCTTAAGCATCATCTTAGACCTCAAAACTGAGGATCCTGGCAACAAGGCAAAGTCGAGCAAAATGAGCACCTTGTTACTTTTTTATGGACACTTCTGAAAGTACATCATCATCTCATATTAGCAACTTAATTACCTACACCCAGGCAAAAGAGAGACAGAAAAATGATTCCTCCTGTACCCAACTGAAAAAACCAGGCAGCATTGCATTCTGCCACCATGGAACTCCTGCCTTGCAAAGGTATTTCATCCTTTTAAGCAGCAGGGTGGTCAATCAAGCATGCAATGCTAGCATTTACACTAAGTACCAATTTTTGTGATGGCACAGGCTCCTTTCTCATGCCATGATCACTGAAACAAGAAACTTACCTGAACCAAACACTATATCTCTCCTTGGAGGGGGACAGGGGAAGGAAAACCTAACTTAATGAAGATTTGTTTTACAGCATGATGGATTTCATCATAGGACACATACTGCAACCACTGTGTTTATATTCTGAAGGCTTTTTGTACCTCAAAGTTTAGATGAGAAACTAATGCAGTGCATTAGAACTTAGCAATTTTCATTGAGGAATTTTCTTGAAAGTTGGTTTTTGGACAAGTATTAGGACACGAGAAAATTAAAATATAAGCACAATTGTTTTTTTCAAAAATACTTCAGAGTTTACATGTCCGAGCCAGTGCAAATTTCACAGGAGAAAAAATACCCACCCTCAAAATGCAAATTCCAAATGCACTATTCCCAAGCTGAACACAGGCACTAACATCCAATTCTGGAAGCAAAGAGGTTTTGAAAGCTTAAAAGAACAAGAAAGAAAATCTTTCTGGAGATCAGATTGTTCACATATGGAGGGTGTTCGTTTACAACCTGCATTATGCCTAACATATTCTGGAAGTGTGAGCAGACCAGAAGGTCAGGGCTACATCCATTCTCTGTGGGACCAAAGATAGGGTATAGAAAGGAATTGGTTTAAAGAGACAGCAATTTTAATACTGCTCTACTACTGAACAAATCAATTCCAAAGAATCTTATTCATGTAGTCAGAATATTTAAGCAAAGGATTATTAATAATTAATAGAATATCTATTAATAATTATTAGAATCCTGCTTTTCTCTGACCAAAAGGCTTTGCTTTACAGGCAATTCAGGACAGGGACTTTGACATAGTCTTAAGACTACAACAATCCAGCAATTGAGGATAATCAGGCTGTCCTTGACGTATGATTTCCTTATAAAGATATACAACACACAGTTATATTAGAATCTATTGACATGTTTTAATGTATATTATGTAGCATTTAACAATGTTATGTGTGTATAGAATCATCTGTGAAATACCTATGGAACTTGCTCTCCCTAAGGCACAGGGAAAAGAGGCTGAGAAGGGAAGAAAGCCCTTTAATAAGAATAACCACACATTTAGCTGGAAGAATAAATGCAGAGGAAGGAAAAAGAAAAAAACCCAGAACAACCAAACAACACCTCAAAAACAGACAAAACCAAAAATAAAATCCACTCCAAAATACACTGACCAACCAAAAGGTAAGCCTTGGAAGTCAGAAACAAGTTCCAGCCTGAGTCAGAACTTTCTAACAAAAGATTCATTATCCATATAAACAGAAAAAGAACAAATACACCAAACCTCACTACAGCACATCTGAAACTGAATTTGAAGGATCACATAAAAAGGAAAAATAAGATTCAGAAAGTAAGCGCCATACCCACTAACTACAGAAAATTAGAAGCCTCTTATCAGATCACAAGTCCCAAAGAAGAGATTTTTTTCAACAGTACAACATACATGATGGTATAATTTGGTGTTGGAGCAAAAAGCACAGACCTAAATATAAGGAAAAAATAACTGCATGCCTGACTTCTAAACAAAATTTAAAGGAAAGAATGAATTAAAGGCACAAAAGTAATTGGAAATGAGTTGACAGAAAAACATTGTAGCAGAGATTGTTCCAAACAGCTCTATTTAATAAAGTAATAGTTCTACGAAAAATAAATGGAGGAGGCCTAATCTATTTAAATTACATGTAGTATTATAGAGGAAACTGATAAAGCAGAGACAATGAAGATTATGAAAATTCAAATTTTGAAGATGTAACTACTATTCAATTTATTCTCAGAAAAGCCACAGAAGTGCCATTCTAATAAAGTCCTGGTAAGGCCTTATATAGAAAATGGTATTTGCACTGATAAAAACTTATATGGAAAACTTAATTTCATGTGTCTTCAGTAGATAACAGATGGGTAAAAGAGCTACTTAATCTAGAGGAAAACTTTGCCACAAACCCATGTGTCTAAGTTTTCCAGTCAGTCAGGCTGGAGGCCAGTAGATATCAGAACCAGATTTTACAACTGCTGTTCAGCATGCAAGAAGATAAGTAGCAATTTAATTAACATTAAGATTAAGTTTGACAGTTATGAAAGCATTATTTCCTGTAAGAAGAAGGGACTGGACTAAATGACCCAAAGTCTCTCCTTTCAGTCTTCAGGCACATTCAAGCAGTGCACAGCGCAATGAGTTCTATCCTTTCCACAAACATTCCATTATTTTACTGATAATTACTGCTATTTAATACCAAGGTACCTGGGTGGCTTAGATTCAGTGGGGAACAACTGGACTATTTTTTTTTCAACAGACTTTACTTTCAAAAGCCTGTTAAGAAGCCTTCTTAGGAGGAAGAATTTTTCCTTAAAATTGAAAGGAACTGGAAAAAGTCCACTTACTTGTACTTTATTCCTAAAGGTTTCAAATAATTTAAAATCAATTTTGTGTCCTCCCATGTTTTATATGGGAGTCTGTATTATAACAAACATATGTGAGAATCCATCTTCCTTACAGAAGCCACACCTACACCTAACCTATATATACCAAACATAGTTCAAAAGTTTTAGAGTCACTGCCACTATAACCAGGTAACTGCAGCATGTGCGGACATGAATAAAATAAGGACACAGAAAACAACTCCTGATACTGCAAACAGCAGAGTCCCAAGGTTAATAAGTTATGAGCAGGATTAGCTCTGAGCCTGTTCACGTCATGCACCAGGACTTTCTTACTGTTCATATCAAGAGCAGTCAGTTCATCATACGCTCACCCCCAGCCTGGGCAGGTGTGACAGAGACCTGCAGGACACTCTGCTGCCTTTCTGGAGCATGCAGACAAAATACTTAGATGCACCACAAAGAACCCCATCAGATCCCTGTGATCTCAGTCAAGCCACACGCTTTAGAACCGTCAGCACTGATCTAAACCATGCCTGAATTCACACATTGTCTGACCAAAGCTGAAAAAGCTTCTCAAGATCTCCCATCCCCAATTATTCCACATGGTAAAAATGGGCTAAACAGTCTCTTGCTTAAAAGTAGTCTATATTTCACTGCATACTGGAAAACAGGACAAGAACAAGAGACACTGAAAGAATACCTACACATCTATTTTTCTTGATCTTTATGGAACATTACTATGTTAAGCCTTCACACTGCTATGGACCAAGGGAGACAGACACAAACAGTTTTTAACACTATCCACTATTTCAACAGAAAAGGCCAGATAAAAAGCTGCTTTTGATCTGAGCTGGGACAGCTTCCACCAGTATTTTGATATGCAGCTCTTAATAAGGACTACTGCTCTTTGTGCTTTTCAAATGAAACTTTGCAGTTTCAGGAAATACAAGATTATGTAGCAACTGATAGCATGTCATCATGGTCAATGATGAACAGCCAACTGTTGGAATATCATACATTGCATTAACTGAGTTAGCCCAGTAACACCATTTATTCTTCTCATATAACTGCTTTAAGAATTTAGTCTAATGATACCATTTGAAGCTCAGAAATCTTCTTCAAAACACGGTATTATTTATTCTTCTGCATTTAATTAATTACTATATAAGCTAACTCTGGACTCAGCTGCTTCTCCCAGTAACAAGAATGTCCACATAAAAACAGGTGTTCCTCTCCAGAAGCCAATATTTGAAACCAGAGGGAAACAAAACGTCCCCACATGAAGTATTAACATAATATTTCTATAAGTTAACACAGTAGTGTGTGTGAAAAATTCATATCCTTTTATGAGACCACAAGTCTAACCAGACTGCAGTAGCATTCCTACAGCTTCCAAGTAGTGGGAGTCCTTTTCCTCCTCCAATTCCCACCATAAGAATGGCATCTCAGAGCAATACTGGCACTGCTTTGTGGTACAGCTTTAAATCCTTGAAAGAGCAGTTTCTTCTTCCATGACAATAACGCAGTGTGCAACCAAACACACAGCTAGAAGCCTTTTTAGAGATTAAGTGCAATTAAAATACATTAAAGATCACTTTGATGTGCTTAAAACAAAGAAGAAACCACAATACCTAAACTAAGAGACTAATAACTTGTCATCTTCATTACACGTAAAAATTAAGGACTCATTACAGTCAATTCTAACGGTAAATTACAATCAGCAGATGCTGAGAATCTAATTGTCATTTTACCAGTTTCTGCCACTAAAGTATATCACTACCACAAGAAAATTATTCCGTTTCTCTTCGCTTTCCCTTGGAAAGCCATTAGGCAAAAGTTCTTGATCAGACATAATCTGACTTCCCAAAGGGAAGGATAAGGACCCATCAACTAAAAAAAGGCAAACCAGGTTTTATTTGAGTCTGCCGAGGTGTGTAGCTTTGCTAACCAATCCAGCTACACGTGGGGAAGACAGGAACTGGTAAAGGCTCAGTTCTTGCTTTAAGTTATGGAATAGATTTAAGGAATTACAAAAGAAAGATTTAGAAAAGAAAAAAGAATTAGAAAGATTCTAATACTCTTTTTAAACACCTACAGAGCACACTGAACCTGAAATGGAGCTCTTCCTCCAAAATATCGAGGGATTAACAATGCTTTAAAGGAAAAAGGCTTTTTTTTGTACCATCTATTGAAATGCTTCAAATCATGCTGTGATAACATGGACAAGAGTTCCCCACAAACTGATTTCCTCATTTTGCTACTGCCTCATTTGGGTACAAAAACTGAACATTTGATCTAAGCCTGGAATTCTCCAATACCTCTCAAAATTCCTGCCATATCTCCACAAGAACATACCAAATTCTTCCAAGTTCACTTCGAACATGAAAACAGATGGAAATCTGCCTGTGGATCCATCACTGGTCAATGATGCAACTGCTTCCAGCTTCTCAGCACCAGCAGGTGGTTTTGATGCCCAGAGCTCTGACAGGAGAAAGGACTGTGAGAACACTCCTCAATCTGCTGTTGGCAGAAGCACTCAAATTAGTTCAAACTTCACTCACCAGCTGCACACCAACAGCCTTTTCCAGAGTCAGCTGCACTAAAGAAGTCACTGATCTCACTTCCAGTCACCATTTTCTCCATCTGCCAGCTAAACTGCTCCTCCAAGTCTCCCAATAGATGCTTCAATATGATAGAATAAGAGACCTACATCTTACACAGACAGAAGTTCGGAAAGTGCTCCCAGTAACAGCTCATTAAACAGAGCAGAGGAGGTGGCAGAGGACAGGAACAAAAAACCAAGGATATGGCACCACGATGGCCTCTTTCACAGCAGCAGGTATTGCAAGGACTGCATCTATTTATGTCTTGCTTCACTTAACATAAATTAAAATGTTTTAGCTGGATACCTACAGCAACCTATCACACTTCACTTGGCTGGGAACAATTCCTACAATGATTTCAGTAGGTTAAGAGCTCACTAACTATACAGAACATTTTCTAGAAAAGTACAAAACTCGGGACTGGATTTTTGATAAACCAAATCCAGCGATGATATCTTCTGTTTTGATGCCTTTTAGAGGTTATTTTTTGACTCAGAGATGCAAGTTATCCAAAACCATGCTTTCAAAAAGATGGAGCAACTCTGCTATGCTATGTAGTCACAGCTTTAAAGATATTTATGACATTTGCCCTGACAAGCTTCAGCCTTCAAACCACTCCATACACAACTGGACAAAGATCTTTCATACACTGCAGTACACTGCAGTTAGTTTTTGCTGACAAAACTGAGGAATGGACAGAAAAGTTTAGAGTGCTAAATAAGGGAGAGAATTCCATTTTATACACAAATTTAAGTTACAGATTAAAGAACAAAAATAACAGATGTTGGGAAGGAGAATAAAGAACAAAAATTCGGCAGCAGATGAAAAAAGACAGGTGAACGATGTAGAATATAATTGCTTATGCAAAAACTAATGTCTCCTCAGAGGTAATGCCCCATTTCCTTACAGAGATCCAAGATAAGCAATAGAAAAGAAGCCCTGGAATAAGCATCCCACAGCCATCTCAAATCTACACTTTGCTTCAGCAGTGTGGATCCAAACATACAATAACCAAATATTCTTAGAAACATAATTCTATAGATTGGAGAAAAGTGCATATCAAAAAATGACACATTGACAGGATTCTCATAATACATACATTAAACTGCAGGAGACTAGCTTATGCACAAGAGGTAGCAGTGCAAGCTGTTCTGTAATTAAGGCTGCTGCCCTTCATAAATCTGTTTCCAGACATTATTTCCTCTAAAACATTCCTTCAACAAGTTATGAAACCAAAATAAGATTATAGGCAGGCCTAAAGTGCCATTTTCCCAACAATATTTAATCATAATCTGTTGCTGACTTACCATCTCCCAGAAAGACAGCTTTCCAACACCACTCTCCAAAATCTCCTAGCATTGTTATAAAGCACATTCGTCTACCACCTCAAAGAAAAGTCAAGGAGAATACACCAAGAACCACATAACCACACCTTTAATGAGCTCCCATTGAGCCAGAGTATCCATCCCATTAAGGAAGTCACATTGATTCTTCTTGCCTAAAAGAATAGGGTGTGAATGACCTTATTATTCAGGTCTTGCACTGCCAAACTACTCCTCTTTCCATCACTAAGAGGCTCAATGTGGAATGCAGCGTTTAACAAAAACCTCTGGGTCATTTCTAGCTGGCCATTCCTAGGTGGGATGGACACAGGAAAACTGCCACTAAAAGCCCCACTGGGCTCAACAACACCTTTGCAGTCCTTGAGCCCAGTGATGCCAGGATTACGGGAAATTCTCCCACTCCAATCGAAAGCTCCTTAGCTGTCACACCCATGAATTACAGCACTTTGTATGAACTGGCTACTGCTTAACTCTCTTCGTATCTTTGAAATAAGAATTCGAGCACCGCTGAAAAATTTCAGATGCATATCACTTCAATTAATCAGGACATCCAATGTGGTTCATATTTTTATCCAGGTAGTAAAAGTTATAGCATAGAGTTGTCTAGCTCACCATGCTGCCGATATATTTAAAAGATTTTTATAAAATGGACTGTATGCCACATTATAGCAAATTCAAAGTTTACATTGCTCCATTACCTGACAACTCACTCTCAGAGAACAAGGTGTCAAGGCCGATTTTCCCCAAAGTGTCAAAAAAATGCAACTGTATCAGTTACTTTTAAAAGCCTGGAATACAACACCTTGAAACTTTAAACACATAAAGATATTTAAAAAGATGAGGGTCTACATCTCTCAGTCAAATTAACTCTGGGGAGAAGTAGATTTGTCAAAGTGGCGATACAAAGACATGAAGTCTAATTAACACTGGCCACTGTAGCAAACTGACAGCACCTTTTAACTGAGTAAACCCCAAACCGGTGGCATTTGTGTTCTATCCAGAGCTGAGCCTAGAGCACTTGACCTAAACCATTCAGCTGGTTTAAAGCAGTTTCATGGACAGACTTTAAGCCAGCAATACAAAATAAAGACTATGGTGTAACACACATATATTGAAAGAGAAGAAATGAAAGCAAAAAACTTAATCTAAGTTAAAAGAAGAAAAAAAGGCAGAGGCAGAATTGTTGTTTAAGATGAGAAAGAGCAAAGTAGTAGTGCCAGTCTCCTCAGCTTTTCCTTTATTCCTCTTAAAATACAAAATACAGACAACCACTGCAGCAGATTTAGTGACTGACCCTTCCCAAATCTTTAACAAATATCTTCTGAAGAACTGATAACAAACCCAGTACACTGCACAGCCCTCAAAATTACTGATATTAAATCAAACCTGTTTTTACTCATGAGAAAATTACTACTTGATCTTGATAGCAATTTACAGTTTTCTAAAATAGTGGCCAAGCAGTGCAGTTTCAAGTAAAGTACCACATTTTTGATCTTCCAAGATTTAAATGGACACTAGTTTTAACATAATTTTTTGCCATTGGGACTTCAGTAAATAGAGGAGTACAAGCAATAAGTTTCTTAATTTCTACAAAATACTCAAACGCTTGACATCACAGTACTTACTGTAAAACAAAGGCTTAATATCAGCTGCATGCCAAGCCAATGGAAGACTCAAAGAAAATGTGTTTCCATTGCCACTTCCTTCTCCTGAATAGCAAACTATTTGAACAAAACAGTTTGGAAAATAATCAGAACTTCATTTTTCCTTTCAATTCGACAGTAAATAGTTCACTTCTTAGTAAATAAATATTCCCAATCTAACATTCACAAGACATACTTCCCTGTAAAATTGCTGCTTAATATTCAGCCAAAAACATGTCTCAAATACATTACTCCTTGTGGAAGACAAGTCAGGCGAAAGCAACCTCATTAAAAACTGCAGGTTAATACCTCAGTGAAAAAAGGCCAGTGTCAGACACTGCAAGAGAAAAAAAACCCAACACATTCCCTATTTTGCTTTGGGCACACAAGATCTCTTCGGTTCCAGGTCAATGAGAAAGGGGCATCAAAATTTAAAATTAAGACTATCAGCAAAACTACTCCAAAATAACAAATACTATGGTAGATTGTACTATGTGGCAATGCACCCTAAGATTAGTGGGCACCACTCTTTTTTGTTTTTTTTCCATCACCCTCCTAATCCAGCTTTCTATGGACATCACACAGATCCACCAACATGTAGGATGTGTGCAAATCTCACGTGAATGATCTGAATAATTCTTAGATCCCATGTAAGAAACAGCTATTCCTCACTTCTTTTTCTTTCTCGTTCCATCTTCCTCATAAAGTGAAACCCTTCTTCGGTGCTGAAAACTCATTTTAAAACGTTTTTAAAAGAGATGGTAAAAACCAGGCTGTGACGTAGCTTGCTTTCGAGTCTACTTACACTTTATACTATAATACGATAGATATACCCACATACAAAATTATTCAACATGCGGCAGAAATTTTAAGAAAATTAAAACATAAGAGATGAACAGCCCTGTGTCCCACTCCAGCCAGCCCTGGCTATATTAGGGAAGGGGAAGGGCCGGGCTCTCGCCGCCGGACCGCGACCCCCGGCCGGGCTGCACCCACCGGCCCCGCGGCCGCGCCCCCCACCCTCAGCGCTGCCCCCGCTCTGCGCAGTGCGGGCGCGGCCCCCCCTCCTCCCTCAGCGCACTGCGACCCCCGCCCGCGGGAGTGCCTTTCCCGACGGCATCCCGGGCTCCTCACCGGGGCGGAGCACTCCTTCCCGGATTCCTACCCGGGCTCCCTCCCGGGACACCGCGACCGGCGGGTCGCGGCTCCTCACACACGAGGGGCGCCGAACCCAGCGCCGAGCGCCGCCCGGGTTCCTCCTGCTGCTGCCGCGGCGGGGAGAGAGGCCCCGCCCCCCGGCCTGCCGCCACCAATGGCTGCGTGGAGCGCTAATGATGGACGGCCGCGCGGACCAATAAACGTAGTGGCTCCCTCCCCCCGGAGCTGCCGCGGAGTGCTGCCGCTCGGCGCTTACGCGAAGCAGAGCCCGCCCGGAAGGCGACGGCCAATGGGAGGGCACGATCGCCTTGACAGACAGCCGTGACCACCAGTAAGCGCGGCGCACCGGTACCGCAAGGCCCTCCCCCTGCGTGCAGTCCATGGCCGCGGGCAGACGGAGCGATGCCGCGGTTGTAGCAGTGCGGGGTCTTAGCGGCCTCCGCTCCCTGCCCCGGCCACTTTCCCTTCAGCCGCGCCTGGGCCGCTCCCCTGCTTCCCGGCGTGTGGTGTACTCTGAGTAGCAGTTCCCCGGTCCCGCTGGGTGCCCTCACTAGTGCTCCTGCAGCCGCACGGCGCCCGCACCCTGGCGGGGCAGCCTGGGAGCTGTAGTCGGGGCTTGCCCCCGCAACCTCTCGCCCTTCCGGCCCCTCTCCCCGGCTTTCACCGCTCTTCCCAACCCCGAGAGCCGGCGGCATTGTCCCGTTCAGCCCGGCCCTTAGCGGCATCCTCGCCTTCCTCCGTTCCTAGTCCTGCTTCCCCCTTCCCGCCCCTCCGGCTCCCTCAGCCCGCCCGCTCCAGCGGATCAGGGACCGGCACGAGGCACGGCCGGGCGGGAAGATGATTTTTAACTCGCTCCTGACGAAGTGGGGCCAGGGGCGAGAGGGACGGGGAAGACAGAAAAAAAAAAAGGAAAAAGCGGTCCCGGGGCCCAAAAGCGCTTCCCGTCCGTGACCCCTGGTCATGCGTCACTTCCCGGCGGCCGTTCGAGCGCGGAGCCCGCGGCCGTGAGGGGGTGCCCGAGGTGGGATGCGCTCGGGGTCGGTCGCCAGCTGGGGACCAGCTGCCAGGTGACTGCTGTTTGTTCCCAAACCGTGTTTGTGACAGGTTTCACTTCTTGCGGTTGCTCCTGCTGGCTCTTCGCATCGTGCGCTCGGGTACTTCTGCGATTGCAGCTGCAGGGACTTGCGTAAGTAAAATAAAAAACTTGCCCTCAGGCAGGTACTGAGGTGTACGCTTCCCCCCCAGCAAGGTACAGCGGCCTGTGTAAAAACTGTTCTGTGCTGAAAAACTGTGATGTCCTTTTTTTCTGTCTGATTGCTTTCTCTTGTAATGTTCTTTAAAATGCTGGGTTCTGATGGGTAGATTTTTCAATTCTTTATTATCCCACTGGTGGCTCCTCAGAGCAAGAAAGACAAGGAGCTATTGGAGAGGGTCCAGCAGAGATTACAAAAGCGATGAGGGATGTGGAGCATCCCTCTTAAGAGAAGGAACTGAGAAAGCTGGGCTTGTTTAGTTTGGAGAAGAGAATACTCAAAGGGGATCTCATTAATTCACATCAATATCTCAAAAGTGGGTGCTAAGAGGATGGTGCCAGACTCTTCCCAGTGCTTCCCATCAGCAGGATGAGGAACAATGGCCATAAAATAAAACAGAAGTTCCACCTCAGCACGAGTGAGATCTTCATTACAAAGATGGCAGAGCACTGGAACAGCTACCCAGGGAGCTCGTGGATTTTCCCTCCCTGGAGACATTCCAAAGCCACTTGAGTGTGTTCCTGTGTCGCCTACTCCAGGTGACCCTGTCTTGACAGTGGGTTGGATGGGATGATCTCCAGAGATCCCTTCCAACCCAAATAATTCTGTGAAATAGCTGATTATTAAATCAACCAACCAAGATGTTCTTAGAGCCTTGAATTCCCTATTAAGTTTTATTGAACACACAGTCATGGAGCAGTTAAGTCCATCATGAGGAAATTTATGAAGCAAAACCCTTAGTGGAAAGACTCATTTGTCTTAGGCATGTGCTGCTGAGCTGCATTAACGGGCTATACTTAGTGGCCTGTAAAAATAAGCAGTGGATTTATATTACGTAATCAGCATGTGTTGACAAACAGCTATTGGAAAACTTAAAGTAGTCCTTGAACTTGTCATCAGCCTTGCACCCAACTTTCCAATAAAGAAACAGCCTCAGAGGTAATATCCTCAACAAGCTAGTTCTCACTTGCTGCCTCTGGAAGGATAAGGGCCTGTAGTGAAATGCAGTATTGCAGTAGCAGTGATTAAAAAGAAGTTCTATTTTATTATTTGCACTGCCCTTATCCCTCAGTAGCTACTTTTCCAGATCATTTATGACTGATTGAACATGATAGAAATTGGAGCAGATTACTTGGAAATACTGCTGATGTTGTTTCTCTCATGTATGAACTGTCTACTTGTTTGAATTTTAAAAGGAAGTTTTCAGTGCAATTTTTTTTATATGGCAGCTTGGTTTTCTTGGAAGTTTGAGAGACTTTCTCAAATGCTTTCCTGGAAATTCTAGTTAGTAAACAAATATGTTTATAAAATTCATTCTGTTTTAATTCAGTTTTGAAAGGTAGTGGGAATTGGACTGCATCAAACAGTTTATAGGTACATTGTTGTAGAGCCCTTTCAAAAAACATCATCAGACTGGAAAAATGGGAATCACTTTTACAAAACACATGGTGACTCCCACCAAATAAATGCATTTATCCTGGTGTTCATAGGTTCTGCATTTCATAATTTTTTACTGTTTTTTTATGCCCTATGATTGAATCATGATGTAGGTTCATGAATCTTCCTCATCCCTGCTTTTAAAAGCTGGGATCATTTACCACTATCTAGTCCTGAGATACTTAAGCAATTTTAGATTAATAGATACTGTGGTTAGTAATTCAGCTATTTCATCCCTGATTTCCTTTAAAACACTTGAGTAAATTCTCAAGAGTTTGAGTTTTTTAACTCATGAAGTTTGTGCAGGTGAATGAAGTCTCTGAGTGAAAAGCTAGGTCTCCACACAAAATCTTTTGGGTCTATTTTGTCTGAAATAAATGAAGCTCCAGACCTTG
Organism: Pseudopodoces humilis; assembly: GCF_049639895.1. Lineage (NCBI taxonomy): Eukaryota > Metazoa > Chordata > Aves > Passeriformes > Paridae > Pseudopodoces > Pseudopodoces humilis. The sequence continues at coordinate 6,318,888 of NC_142207.1, forward strand.
TGATCTGGAGATGTGGGAAGGTTGATGTGATCTGGAGATGTGGGAAGGTTGATGTGATCTGTATTACAACACATTAAGAATGCAGAAAAACACATGAAAAGTTGTAGTTAGAGAATACATGCACTAGTCTTTCCCTCTCCCATTACATCTTCTAAATCTGCAATGGCTGGAACAAAGATACAAATTGGTCTTCCGCTACACTGACTAAATTCTTTTCTAAAACAGACTGTTTTTATTTCTTGACGTTACTACAGTGTGTTACATAAGTACTCTGTCTGAAAACATACATGACCACCACTGCCACAATCATTGTATATGTTGTTTTAATAGTCATTGTTTACCACATATGGAGTTCTTTCATTATTCACCTAGTCTGTAATTATTCACCATTCATTTATACAATAATTCACCTAGAGAAAAAAATTAAACAGAAACTTGTACATATCTGGGAGTTAGTGCTTTCTGTTTTGTTGCTTTCTAAGATCTGCGAAGTCAGTTTTAACCTTATTAATGATTGATGCAGAAACATTTTTCGTGGTAGTATTGCTATGTACTGATGACTCATGTGCCTCCTCTAATTCAGATTTATGCTTCTGAAACTGCATGGTTCCTATTCAGTGTTTCAGTAAAAGGATCTTGTCATGATCTTGTTCAACAGAAAGTTAATTATGTTAACATTTCATTCTCATATTGTCACTCACAACAAGCTATGTAGCAAGTTGATCATAAGTACAGTATTATATCTGCATTTATAGAATGGAAAATTATCACAGAAAATGAGTCACAAATTTTCTTTAGAGGTGAGTCTCAGAACTGAGTATTGAACAGCTTTGTTGGACCCACCAATACTGCAGCATTTGAAGCTTGGCTTACAGAAATGTTTAGTTTTTGTTTGTTTGCCAGCAGTCTTGAAGTACCTTACCTTAATCAAGTTTTAAAGGAAAAAAATACTCAGTGGAAAATATTGTGATAGAACTGAAGTGATTATGGTTATTTTCCCAACAGTTAGAACTGAAACATTCATGTTTGCTCAGCTGAGAGCCAAAGCAGGTATTTATTTACTGGAGCTGTATGAATTTTTTCTGGAAAATGCTTGTCTTGGGCACACAGGGGCTTTCCATCTCTTCTGTTAAGCAAAGCTCTGTGGTGGACGTGCATGAAAGAGTCTCGTGCTCATCACAGTCCTTGTATCTGCTGCTGAATATTCCAGAGGCCCAAGGTATGGGAATGTTGTTTCTGTGAAGGTACACCAAAGATTCCACTTAGAAAAATGGGGAACAAAATTACCACAGTCAATGCAATGCTTATGTCCTAACTTTTGTGTGTTTATCAGTATTTTAAATTTAAATTCACTATTCTTCCCTCATTGCCCAGCAGAATAGTATGTCAGAATGGTTGTGTTTGAGCCCCTTCTTTGTAGAAGTGGTAATGGAGGCCCAAGAAGGAGTGCCTGGAAGTTTCAGTGTTACCCTATTCAATTCTTCCACAATGAGAATGTCATGGAACTTGCCTAGAGGCTCATCCACAGCATTTTCTTTACATTCCCCTGAATGCCAGATGAGTATCCTGGTAGACATGCCTGTAATTCATCCTGTAACCCAAAAAAGCACTTACTCATTTTCTGTCTGCCTGAATGTCATTAGCCTGGCTAGCAATGCCATTGACAGATCTACCAAAATCTTCATTTTTCTGGAATTCTACAACAGTTTAGTGGATTTTCAGAACATTTGTGTCCTGTTCCCTGTCCTTTCCTTCTCTTCATTGTTGTCAACAGTACTGACAGCTCCTTTTTCTTTTGTTCCAGATGTGACAAATTCCTGGTGTCGTATATTTGCTGTGCTCTCTAGTCCTCTGTTCTTTTCCTTTGTATGTCTCTGATTTTAAGACAGTATTAACTGAGAGAGATTCACAGCAGGGGTCTCAGTGATCCCACACCACATCAGGATAGTGTACACCAGGTTTTGTAGCCAAAGCTTCATAAGCAGAGCTCCTTAGGAATACTTTCACTGTGCCCTGTGGTTTCACCTGAATCCACCTTCCTGATCTGCCTCCTCACCCGGATTCCATGAGGGTAAAAGGAAGCTGTTGCAAACTGCTGATCATGCTTTCTAATGCTGCTTACCAACCATTTACATTGTAATAGTAGTAAGCTCAATTTGAATGGCAAATAACTTCCTTTCATGAATAGGGTATTTGCTAAAATAATTATTTCATAGTGTAAAGGAAGAGACACATGCTGCCCTCTTCATCCTGGAATAGTTAGAATATTTTATGGATACTGAGGTGGTTGACTCTTCCTCCAGCATCTGCACCATTTTATGCCTTCCAGAGAGAATTCTCAAAACTGAGGAAAGTTGTGTAGATATTGATTATTTCAAGATGGAAATCATCAAGCTTTATTCTCTATTCTGCCATGTAGGTAAGATATCTTCCTTCTCTTTTGTTTCCCTGTGGTTCAGCATGGCCAATGCTCTCCAGGAAACACCTTCACTCAAAGCTTCTCAGTTAGAAGATGTTGATGCTAAGCTGTCCTTCCTACCTGAAAGACTGAGAAAGAAGCTGCTTCCTTTTCAGGAAAAGGGCATCATATTTGCACTTCAGAGAAGTGGCAGGTAAAATTATTGTATTCAACTTACTGTATCACATGCTAAAAGTAATTACTTTAGGTAAGCATTAATTATTTTTTACAAAGGTTATTCAATACCAGAAGTCTTAGGTGAGTTATGTTACAGAAACCTTTCATAAACTGTGAGGTCACATGGTTTAAAATGAGTTTCTTTTTTTTTTCACAGAGGATGAAGAAATGTTTAATAATGCATTATGCGAAAGAAAATAGTAGTATCAAAGTTCTCATGTGAAAGGAGGTTGATATCAGTAGGACCATCATTTTTGTGATGTTAATAGAAAATTCCTAAAATAAGTTAATTCACATTTGATTCTTTAGTTCTTAATGGCGTGGTTGAGCTCTTAAGGGAATGACTAACAGATCCTGATGCATCTGTGTGGTTTTCTATTTTAAATTTGGTACAATTCTGGAGTGTAATCAGGGTGTTCTGGAGCTCACTGCAGCAGCAGAGCAGAAGAAGCCTTGCAGAGTTCTCAGTTAGCCAGTGCAGCAGCTGATGGAGTAGGCATTCGACAATTAAGTACCTGGTAAATCAAAACATGGTTTATGCAGCAGAGGCTGGAAATACTTTGCTGAGTAAGAGCCTGTTACTGAATTACAAGGTCAAAAAGGAGAGCGGAAAATGCTATTTCCACATTTATAAATTTTAGGAAATGTGTGCAATTGCAGCCTAAAGCTGTGAAACAACTGTATGCTGTTGTTTTGGAAAGGAATGATGTCAAGGAAGTCTGGCACAAATGGAATTACTGTAGCCTGTGTGGGAAAGATGGATGAAATTAGTTCCTGATTATTTCAGCATCTTGCTGAGAAGGAGAGGCTCAGGGCCTAAGGGGTTTGCTTGCTAATGTTGGTGATTATTTTCAGGGGAAAGAAATGTGCATCTTTTCCTCTAAAGGTGAAAAATTGGAAAAGAAATATTTATCAGCAGTTCTTGGAATTATATGGAACTTTTAATAAACTAAAATCTCAGAATTTTTTCACTTTGATTTTGTTCCTTTGCCCAAAACCCTTTAGCACTGCTGTCTCAGGGAACGAACAAACCATCTGTTTTTTGCTGCCAATTTCAATGGCAGAAAAGAAAGATGAGTCCAGCCCTTCACATGAGAGCCTGAGATTTGATATGCTTTATGCTGAATTGGCATTAATTTCTCTGTGACCACAACCCATATCAAGCACTTTCTTGCTGCACAAATATAATCCACAGTGGATATAATTTTAATAACTAGCTAAGACTTTGATAGAATAGACAGCAAAGCCTGTGTTAGAGCTGAATTTGATAAATCCAAAGCCCTTGGCTGCCATAGAATATGCAATTGAGGTATATATTTGTATATACAAATAGTGAAATAACAGAAGCCATTAAAATTAAAGAAACACATTTAATTTGGGTAGGCTAATGGATGTATTTGAAAGTGGCATAATCTTTTGCAGGCTATTGTATAATATAGAAGTTCCTTGGGAAGCAGCTTAACTGTAGAACTAGATAAATTTTTATCAGATGTTTCTTTTTTCTTTTTGTCGAAGTAGTAACAATTGCCTGCAGTAAGTATTCAAAAAGGTTTGGAATACCTAGTCTAATGACTGTCAAGGAGGGAATTTTATTTTTTTCATTAGGGTTATGGGTTTATGTTGTTTTTTTTTATTTAAGTCTTTAATTAACATGAGTTTTGCATAACCCAGTACTGATGGTTTTCATGTGGCATGCATATGAAGAAATGTTCATTATGATTGCAAGAAATCTCATTGCTTGGCACAGCAAATTCTGTGTATGAGCTGGGTCACATTGAGGAATTGTGTGCACACTCTCAGCCAGCTTCTAGCTAAAGTAAGATGTGTTAAGTCAAACTTTCCCAAGGAGTATTTTTTAAATCTGTCCCTTGCTTATGCAGATCTATTTCTCTTTCTCTCCCAAAACAGAGAACAAGAGCCTCTGGTGCTTGTAGCTGAGTTCTCTTATTCGTTTGTCAGCCCTTGCCTCACACAAGTCTTTCCCTTTTGTATACTCCATAATGATTTAAACCTTCTTTCAGTATTCCCAGTGGTATATTTTCAGTAGAAGTGTCTTTTCTAGTTTTAAAAAATATGTAAGCATAGAACTTGAAGTGAACAATATGCGCACCTCTGCTCATCTTTCTTCTTCCCCCAGGCTATGCACTCCCTTCACAGCCATCACTTAATCCATGCTTTGCTGTAGTGGTAGGAAACAGGTGTAGAGCAAATGTTGGCTGAAGAGATTCAGTTAATATCATCTTACATTAGACAAGCACCCAGCATGAAAAGAGACTTATTATTAGAAGAAACTCTTTATTTTTTTTGCATGGAAGGGGCTGGGAGTGAGCTATTAATTCCCTTGTCTGTTCCCAAAGCATAAAATAAATATGCTGTTGTGGTTTGTATTTTTGATTCATTGGTAAATGAATCAAAGGCTTTTCCAGTAGGTGCTCCAAAGGCATTACCTCATCTAACAGAGACTGCCTAACACTTTTCTAGGAAACGACAATTTTAGAGCCAACAGGACAGGGTGTGCTTCAACATATGCTAATATAACTTTTTTCTCACAAACATGCCTTACAGGTAAATAACTGACTGGCTGCTTATTCCTTACTAGAGATTATTCTTCAGAGATGCACTTTGGAATGGCTACCTAGGGATGGATACAATTTATAGTCTTTATTTGTAGCCTCAAACATTAATGTGCAGAAAAGCTGGGTGCACAGAACTTAATTCCATGAAGACTGTTTTATTTTGGGGATTTTCTTACAGTGAAGGTGTGAGTTACTTTTAAAAACAGCAATAAAATTTATTTATTTGTGTGTGCTTTAAACTGTCTCTTAAATAAAAACCAACCAACTTGTCCCCTCCAGGAATGTGACCTGTTAGCAATAGGCTTAGGAAATACTGAAGGTTGTTGGGGTCAGATGTGTGTGTGCTGTTGGGAGGTAGAAGTGAGTAATTCTCTGCTCTCTGCTGCTTCTTAGTCGTATTTGGACAGATGTGGACAAATCCCCATTTCCTGAGAACTCAGGGTAGAACTGAGGGGTTATCAGGTGGCGGTGAAGAGGTGGCAGTGTCAAAGCACAATGCTCTGGAAAAGGTGCTGGAAGCTTGGGTAAAACATCCATGGCAAAATATCCCAAGATACATGGGCAAGTGACTCAATAGTGTTGATAAGGATTGTATTCAATCTAATTTGAGCTCATGGCTCTCTTTGAATATTACTCATTTTTACTGCTGCTGTTCTCTAATGTCATACTTGGAAAGTCACAGTTCTTTTTACCATGTATTCTTGTTTTATATCCTCTCTTTATGGAAGTGTGTGATGTCTGTCTAGTAATACAAATAATTGTTCACCTGAATACACTGTAAAAGAGGCATGCTGTTGAAATTTAGCTCTCATGCTACTGGATATCACTAAATGCTTTATCAAGTTTTGTAATAAAAACTGTCAGCATGTGATTTGCAAGCATCATTATTTAGCATTGCTTGTCTTGTAGATGGTATCTGTAAAAGATGCCTTCAGACACACAGATACATTTCTTTCTAGGCATGTTGGGAGAACAATTTGTTTAAGCTAGATGCAAAAGAGGACTTAGATTTATTTACCACCCATGAAACAAGCTTTTCCATTATAATTGTATGCTCAAACTTTTACTGGGGTAATCTTGTTTCCTCTATAAGTTTGAGAGGTAATACATTAACTTATGTATTCAGGAGCATGTGATTTTTAATTTCCCATACATGCTAATGCTGTTAGACACAGTGAAAAAAGTGACCATGGATGGCAATGTCAGGATATGCAGAGTTCACATCTGCCATTAGGAGCTATCAGTTTTAATGCAAGGGCAATTGTTTTGTTAGGCAGTCCCTATCTAGAGTAAGAAAAAGTTTTATAGTGTTTAATATTTTTTTGGATAATGGGCTACAGAGAAACATTATGGCAGTGAAATCATTGGAGAATCAAGTGTGAACGTCTTCTGTTGTAATAATTCAGTCAGTTGCCTACACTTCAAAATTGTACTTTTTCCCATTGACTGTGTCTCTGATCTCTAGCAAGTTACACATGAGGACTACATAGTTAATTAAAACAAACTTTTACTTAAAAAACTATCAGTCTTTGTAGAAATTAATTCCCTGTCTCCCATCCACAAAACAGACCAAAAAACCAAAGGTTCAAATCCTAATTTCCTCAAAGTTTGTGAACACAGCTGAAAGACTCTTCACTAGAAAGGCACAGCATATACACTCTGCTGAGGGTTTAGCAGTTGGACCACAGAAATGGCAGCTCTTGGGCAGGAAGCAAATAGAAATGTTTGGAATTCCCAGCCACAGCCCTTTGTAGGGCAAGGAATTTCTGATATGTCCTATTTAAATTCTTATGCAAATTTCTACACAAATTTCTTTAACTTTCTAGGATGTATTACCCATTGAGTAGTATGAAAGGTATAATTTCCATTTGAGTTGGGTGTCTAAAGGAGTTATAGCTTTAGATTTTGGAAGCTGCTGGAGTAAGAGAAAATATATTCAGCCCATGCACTCCCTATGCACATTTTCGTTTGTGGTAGAGCAGTAGGCCCTTTTGTCTTACACTTTTCTATAACTATTTTCCATTTTCATTCTTATTTTTGTCATTGTTACTGAGTTTGCTTCTGGGTTTTATATTGTGTATTAATCTTTCTTTCTCCTTCTGTACGATGCAATTGTTGCTTTCTGCCTTGTATTCCCTTTTTAAGTTACAAGAGCTTTTGTTTTACTTCGCTTTTATCTTTACTATTTTTGATCCATGATTACTGATTGATTTGCTCTTTCAGTGCATTTCTGTTCTTCAGTTTCTTATCTTTGATAGTAGCTATGAATAAGAGAATAGATTTGTCTTTCAATTCCATTTTGAAGCACTAAGCCTAGTCGTATGTCTATATATCTCTTACTGTCTATATCTAATTTTTCTGTCCTTTGTTTGAGAGGTCATAGGTTTCTGCAAGTCGATGTTGTGATTAAATGCAAGACCAACTGCTTTTTACCGTTGTCCAATTTTTTTTTCAGAATCAGCTGTGTGATTTATAGGAACACTTGTAAAAATATTTTACAGGCTACTGTTAAATTTTTCCCAGTCACACTGACTTCAGTAAAAGCCAAATTACTTAAATTTGCATGGTAGAAAAAGAAACTACCTTCATATTTGTTATTTTTTAAAAAAAAATGTCTATGAATATTTCTTTAAATATTTCATTTTTATTTTAATTCATACTTGATGGCTTGCAGCATCAAGTGCCATCCATAAGCATTTCCATTATTTGTAGAACTTGAGATCAGAGATCAGATTGGGACAAAAATAATCGTAACTTTTTTTAATTTTTGTTTCTAGTCTCAGTAGTTTGTAGTTAGCCTGAAAGAGCTGTTTGAAACGCATAAGTCTCTTACTAGAGTAAGAAAGAAATCATCTTTTATTCCAATATATTCAGCAACTCAGATGTCTGAAATTATTACAATTTTGTGATAAATGTGGGTTTTTAAACCTGCATTATAACAGGTGAGCAGTTATCTCCAGTCTTAGAGAACAAAGCACAGAGGTAATCTCTGGGGAACAAGAATGGGATTGCTATTTAGTGAATATGGAGAGGATCAAATAGTTAATACATTTCAGCTCTGAGGATTAAAGAAAGATTTATTTTTTTTTAAGACATTGGTTTGTAATGATTCAGAGTAGATCTCACATTTGAGAAGTGCCAAGGAAGAGAGGGATGAATAAATGAAGATGCTAGCTCACAGAATGAGGTTCAGATGCAGGAAGTATGAATGAGAGACTGAGCCAAATTCTGCAGAGCTTTCGTAGCCAGGGAAGCTTGTTTGGAAGTGATGCTGGAGGAACTGGGAAGCAATTCAAATAGAACAAAAAATGCATTGTCAGTAAGTGAATCTAGGATATAATTCAGGAGAGGAGCTATGTGGGGTGAAAAAGAAAAAAAAGACGACTTAACAGAAAAACCCAATGGTAGAAATATGAGAATTTATTTACCTGGGTTTAAATGTGGACTTGTAGCAGCAGGAATAGAGAAGAAAATGCAGGTTTTAAAAATGCAGGGCACAATTTGTTAGAATGGAAGAGGAGAACCAAGATGTATAAAGACTACAAGTGTAGGTAGTAGGTTGTCAGCAGTGATGGAGGGGAAAGGGGAAATGAATTGGTGTTAGCTGTTTGCAGGGAAGGTTTGCAGTGTGGGAATCCATGATGTGAAGTTGGTGTTTAACCCCAGCATGCAGGAGAGGACAAATGCGCGGGAACAGTTCTGAGTGTGAGACAAGTCACTTTAATGAGAGTGAATAGAAGTAAGCTCTTGAACAAGTATGAGTCACATTCTGACTGACTAAATGCAAGCTGGAAGGAAAGGAAGAGCATAGGTACAAGGGAAGACTGCCCCAGATCACCAGGGAATGAAGAGTTTATTGGAAAAATAGTGATAAGTATCTACATTTCATTGAAAGCCAATAGACTCCATACTAAGGAAGGCTTCTACTGCTGCTCACAGGTATTTCAGTCATGCCAGTTAACAGCAAGATGAACATTTGCTGCCTCAATTATCAGCAGCTGAAATTAGTTGAAGTTATTCTAACTGTTTTCTTACATTGAGTCAGCTGCTGAACCCATTTGTCTCTGAAGCCAGTGACTGAATAGATGAGGAGTTTTCACTATCACTGTTGAGTGTCTTCTAGGCTGGAGGTTTTTCTCCCCTAATGGTTCCATTAATATATTCTAAAAACCTATCAGCGTGTCTGAGCTTAACCTTCAACTTGACCACTGTGTTATGTGTTATTCCACACATCTTTGCCAAAGCTAAAATACCAGAACATGTAGTCTGAGAGCTTTCAAATACTAATAAAATATTTTAGGTGGGTTTTTCAGTCACATGTAGAGGAGTGTTGTTGAAAACCATAAGACAGCACAATCATTCTCCTCTACTCTCCTTTATAGAATCATTAACAATGCAGATGTGGCAATTTAGTGCACCTTATGTTGAATCAGAGGTTGGGGTTTTATTATCTGGGGTTTTTTTAAATACCTAGAGTAGTTCAGGAGCAATGGTAAGATTTATCTTACATCTTCTGGAGCACTATTTTTGATGCAGCACCCTTGATTATTTTTGCAAGGGAGTCAGCTCTCTTTGTTCTAGTTTTAGGACTGTGTGCTGTGATTACTGACACACAAATGTAATGGTTGCTTGCGCAGTTTTATATAAAAATGTTCTAAGTTCAGATTCCTTAAATAACCCTTGGTTAAGATGTTAGTGCTGAAGTGTTGGGTTGTGAGTAGGAGGTAAATTATATGTTGTAGTGTTATATAAAACTGACTCACATGAGTAGGTGAGAATCCCAAGAATATCAGGACACCCACACCAGTGAAAGAAAGACTCTAGCTTCCTCTGTACAACATGTTCCAAAGCCTGCATTAACAAAAAACAGCTTTAATTTGCTTGAGTAGTAACAAAATTTTTCAGTGTTTTAAAAAATGAAGTGCTACTGCTTTGACTGTTTGCCTTGGAAAATGCATTTAAAAGGGCAGGAATTTGTTCTGAAAACGCTACCTGCAGTTCTTAGTGGCTTTTCCTGGATAAATAGCTGCTGAAAAGCAACCAAGAAGTTAAATTATCCCTACAAGTAAGCAACAGATGTATTGGGATTGCTGTACCCCTTTAGTTTTTAGTCTACTGTGTAAGGAAGCACAGCAGTCTAGAGGGGATATTATTGCAAATATTTCTGTAGTTACAAGAAACCTCTAACACCAGCTGTTTGACTTGGTAGGATCTTTGGTTGTACAGACCTTAATTCCAGTGTGTTGTTAATCAGTATTCATCCAAGAGCAAAATTCAAAATGAGATTCTTTCTCTTTACAAAAATACCTTACTGCAGTAGCCATAATTAATATAAGAAACTTTAGCTGTATTGTTTGCGTGGTTAATAGTGCTGACATTTCAAAAGGGGTGACCCAAATGTAACCCGGACACGTGGAAATAGAAATTATTTTCATTTAAATGTTTGTTCTTCCCTGAAACTCATTTTATAAAACTGTGCTAGCATTAACCTTCTGATGCAGACTATTTTTGTGTGGCTCTATGACATATGCCACATGAGCTTAGCCTCAGTTTCCTTCTGTTTCTCCAATGAACTCATCTGCATAAAATTTTGAAGATCTGCTTGTCCTTCTGCTTTGCGAAGCTGATTCCAATCTTCTTGACATCAACACAACCAGGAACTCTTTCTGTGTTTTTTGAGGTTTGAAAAGTTATTCTTTCTGTCCTTTCAGAGGCAGAGCTTTCCTGATGGAGCTTTCAGAGGGCTCTATCAGGAGTTTTGGGTTTCTTTCTTAGCTCCTTCACCTGTTTTTTTTTGTTTTATTTTTTGCTTACTTCAGGTTTCTCTCCAAGGTTTGCTGTAGTAAGCATGTGTAAATGCATCTTTGCCTGGTGCTTGATACTATTGCAAGTTACCAAGTACCAAGCCTATTCTAATAGTGCTAGAAAGTCTGGTTCTGGGGTTGACTCATCCAGCTTTGGGTGGTCCCTTCAACTTCGGGATTCTCTACATCCAGAAGAAAACTGGGGTTTGTGTACAGCCTGAGATGCTTACATTTGTTCTCTTCAGTGAACTGCAGTAAGCAGTAAGGACCTGTGTGTATCTCAGGTGCACCAGCACAACAAACCCTGCTCTCTGCAGGCATGTTCTCTCACCAGGGTACATCCTTACTCAAAACTCTTTGTGTTTGCTTGTTAAAACAAGATGTAATTTTATTTTCATGCTAATACACCTCAAAATGCCAGGGCTGTTACAGTCTAGTGGAGGCCCAAACTATGGTTCCCTTCTATTTCTGAAAGATCCTACTGTGTCCGAAGGCCATTGCTAACCCTAAATTGCAGAAGGGTTATGAATAGTAGCAAGGTTCTAGCAGCGTGTGTAGTGCATCCCAATGAGATTCTGCTGCTTTCTGCTAGGGAAAAAATAGCAGATTTCTTTGATGAATGGACAGAGATTCAAACACAAGCCACAGGATTTGCTCTGAAGAAGGAGAACATTTAAAGATTAAGTGTGAAAGAATTAAAAAGAATTTGCCATTGACTAGTGCTTTTTTGCATGGTTGGACTTTGCTGCTGAGAGTAAGTGCAACTGAGACAACTCAAATGATTTTTTTCCCTGCTTTTCTGAAACTTTTGACCATGTGGGCTGAGCTTATAACAGGATATGAATTTGTGTATCATAGCTCTGATTTATATTCTTGGATAGAGCTATTATTAAGGTGTCATATGAACAGATGGGATATGAATGATGAAGCTCAGATTGGGTAACTACCAGTTGAGAGGAAATGACTAATTGAACTTCAGAGAACAAGAAGTCTGTCTTCTTGCAGTCAAAATATGTGAAACAAAAATACGTATTTGTCCCTTCAATGTAGCTGAAGATCTGTTTCTTCTGCTTTTGACAGCATGGAACCTTTATGTCCATGTTGGCAGCTTGTCTGACTGCAATAATATAGAACATACTGAAGTTTGTTTTAAATAGAGGCTGCATATTTTTAAGATTATGTAAAGTATTGCTTTTTAGCAGCTTAGTGCAACTAACTATTAGATATCTTGTTAAGTTCTGTGTGATGTGGGCTATAAAGATGGGGAAGTTCTTTACACTTCAAATCTAATTGTTGTGATTATAAACTGGAGACATTTCATGATTTTCCCCTCCTCTATAAGCTGTTTTTTATTGCCATAGAATCTAGTGAAAAAAATTTGGGCTTCTTATCTTTTGTAACAACATTAAGCAGACATCTTTAGGATTCTTATTTTAAAACTGTGAAAGCTACACAGATGAATGCTTAAAAATGCATTAGGTCATAAAATAAATTCAGTATCCTCCTTTTCCACTTAGATTAGTTTTATTAACTTCTACCTGTATCATAAACTCAATCTTGTGTGTCATATCAAAATTTTATCAGGTGTGAGTGTCAATAATGTTAATTAATTGGCATAAATTAGCAATTTAAAAACTGTAGCACTTCAGGAATTTGAGTCTGAGCAGTGTGGATCCAAGCAGTGATTCATGTCACTAACTGTATAATCACAGAGGACTTTACACATTCAGATAACTAACTGGAGCTTTAAAAGCAATTTAGTGCACTTGATTGATCTCAATCTGTGATGTGTCTGGTCGAATTTTAAATGCTGAAAAATGGATGGATTGCAAGTACAGGAAGAAAATCCCAAAGAAAATGACAAAGCAATTTCATCACTGGGCAGGAGAAAGGAGTGAATACTTAGTAGGAAAATGCCACCGGAGATATCCAGCTTTAAGCATAGGGGTGTTTCTGTGGCTCTGTTTCTATTGGGACTGCAGAAATGAAGATGAGACTGTTGATCACTTAATGTAACCTCTGTTTGCAGAGTTATTATGGGTAAAGTGATGGTAGCTACTTTGTATGTTCCTTCATTTACCAGCAACAAAATGATGAATTTCTATAAATATTTTAAGTCATCAACTTCGCTGCTGCTATGTAAGAAGTTTAACTTAAGGACATATTCAGTGGAAGTTAATAGACATGAAAACAGGAGGTACTGCATATAGGACTGTCTTGGTTTGAAAAGACAAGTGTCTGCTAAGGAAGGCAGGAACCTTACTTGAAATGGAAAAATGTAACCCCCCCTCCCAATTATTATAATGTTGAAATTAAGGGCATCTCAGGCAAAGATGTGGGAATAGGAATAACAGTTCTTTACTAGGAAAATTAAAATAAAAATGCAGTAGTACAAAAAAAACCAACATTGAGAGTCAGAATGCAACCCTGTTGGTCAGGGAGTTGGTAGCAGTTTGATTAAATGGTGGCTGCATTTCTCCTGGAGTGTCAGATGTGGTTCTGTTGAAGCAATGATCCCGTAGAAGGGTGTAGCTTTCCTCTGAAGGTCTGGTGGTGTAGATGGGTGCTGTTTTCCTCTGGGAATGCAGTGGGGAAAGGCAGACTGCAGTGTTCTGAGTCTCTGATTATATCTGGGTAGGAATGCTTGGCACCTCCCCCTGGGTGGAGCATCTTACAATGGCATGATGGAATTTTATCAGTCACAGTGAGACTCAGTGACCCATTAACAGAAGAGATCCCCCTGGAGTTATGAGGGATGGGTGATGGAAGAGATAAAGAACACAGCCCCACCTGGTTTTAACAGCTGGTAATAGAATACAGACTTTTGGTTACATCTTGCATTGCAACCTGAGACAAGCACCAAAGATTTTATGAGTACAGTCTGAAAATGAGCGCAAAAAGAAAAACAGAACAATTTCTTATTCATCAGCAGATAAAGTCATCAATGTTTAAGTGGCTACATTTCACTCTAATGAAGAAATCTACCTTTATGGAAAATGCGTTCCTGTGTTTGACATACTTTTAAAGTTGGTGGCTTTTTATTTACTATTCAGCTTCTAATTGTCAGAGACATTTGTAAATCACTCTGAATTTCTTAATTTTTGCTTGTTAGCCTGAAATAAGGAGCATCCAAATAGTTCACCTATGCCAAAGAATAGTGCAATAGGATCATACCCATTCTCACTTTTCTGTTTGTCTGAACTGGTGTAATTAACATTTCATTATTTATGCAATTCTACTAAGATTGAAATTGATTTGCTGAGAAATACTGTATTTATCAGCAGAAGTTGGCAAGGAATATTTTTATTCCTGTCTTCTTTACCACATTTTCTTGCTACCAGATGCAACTTGGTTATTGCTATATTTGTACTTCAGCTCGATATTCTTACAATAAATAATCTTTATTGTTGAAGAAGGTCTGTGGTTTTTTTCTTGAGCTGTCTCTGCTCTGTAGCTGTTAGTTGTAGTCCTACTCATTTGGTGCATTTGTGTAAGGAGTACTACTGCAACAGTAGGTTATTGTGCATTCCAATTGATTTCAGGCCTCAAAATGTTTCTTAAAAACATGATTAATGTACTGAAAGCAGTTGGCCTCAAAGAATCTGCAAAAAAGAAAGACTTGTTTTGTAAACTTCAGTTCAAGCAATTAACAATGAGTATTGAATGGGGAAAAAAAAATCAGTCTGAGCAAAACCCAACATTATTTTTAAATTAGAATTGTGTGTTAGTTGTCTGCAAATAAACATCTTTGCCCAGCTGCAAATCACAGACATTATGGCCCCACAATCATGAGTTTCCACTAAAAATAATTCTTTTCCTGCCTTTTATTTCCTTTGTAAATCTGTGCAGACTTGGGGGCTTTGTTTTGTTATATTTTCTTTCTTTGTTTTCATTGCTTCATCCCTAACAGCTGGTGGGGGAAAGTTGCAAAGCTATTTCGAATAGATAGCTTGTTGCTTATAAAAAATGAAGTTGTGTAAGAATTAATTTTGAATTAATTTTTTACGTCAGTTGAAAGAAACTGCAGTAATTAGTAGACATTGGAATTCATACTGATAGGCAGAGTGAGCAAACAGCAATATACTGCAGTTCTGAAAATATCAAACATTTTATCCTTTTTTGGCCAGCTACACTAACTTCAGAGTAGTTACCACTAAAGCAGTTCTGTATTACTTGAAAAGATTTTTCTGGATAAAAAAATACAGAATGCTTATATCTTGTGTTAAATTTTGTTAAAGACACTAAGACCCAGAGGATTTTTCACAATTTTTCATGGAACACTATATTTGAGTTACATGGTGCAATGGGTTCATACAGAATCCCGAAAAGTTAAAACACCTTTAAGAAATTCACGTCAAAGATGGCACTTAAATGTTTACAAAATGTAAGTATGCTGAACAGAATTTATTATTTATGAATGGGGACTCAGAGTTGTCATTGTCTTTACACATAGTGGAATTGCCAAGTGACTCCAAAATGGGCAAAAAATCAAATTCATTTTCTAATACTTTAGCTGGTACAATTGGTGGGGGAGAGGGAGTTTCTGCTTCTCTTTCAAAACAAACGTGACAGCTGTGGAAAGCACATTTTAAAAATCAATCTGACATAAATAATCCTTAGTCATGAAGCAGGGAAAACATTGCTGGTTCTGAAAGACAAAAGAAAATTGAAGATACACTTCTTGCCTTGGAAGTGTCTCTTACAATTACAATTAATCTATCCCTTGACCTAAGCAGAAATTCAGTTTTGCAATTGCGAGTTCTGCAGTAATCCCAGCAAACGGAATAAACATTTTTAGAATAATTGTTGTGCTTATTTTCAGTTCATATCAAATTCACTTTCTGTAGGTGATATCTGGAGGAATGAAGTCACCTTTTTTCCTTTCATTGGTTCTGTAAATGCAGAATTTATAATAAACAATTTATAAGTATTGGTTTATGTGTTATATTTAGTATTAATTTCTGCTTTTTCCCCCTGTTTTTGTTTCTTATTTAGGTGTATGATTGCTGATGAGGTAAGTGATGTTCTTGTTCCTCTTAACACTATTTTTTCTGGTGTTCATGCACTTTGTGCAGATGTAGCTTTTTTTTGAGAGGTGTGGGCAGAAAGGCTGGTAATGAAAGAATCCTAATTCCTGTGATAGTCAGCAGATATCCTGAAAACACCCGAGTGAGGGAAAAATTGAAATCTGACATAAGTTTAAAAGAATCCTTGAGAAAATTTAAAAGGTTAGTTTTAATTGTAGGTTAAATCTCCTGTACTGTTACATTTTAAAAACACTGACTCAGTTCATTTCTTTTAAAGTTCTTTATAATTTCATAGGTAGCTATTTTTAATGCATTATTAGATGTTCCTGGCCCAAAGAGATTTTTAACAGATACGGTTTCCAAAGATGAATTTTTTAAAGTGCACTAATTAAGTAGTAATAGTAGAATTCATTGTGTCCGTACAAGAAAATATATGTTGTATTCCATATTAGGGAAATCTGAGTCCAGCATTTCTTCCCACGGATAAAACATTTTTGTAATAATGTTCTTGATGTGTTGTCAGTATAAAACCTTTCTGAAGAAGAGAATTGCTGTAGTCTCACAATTCTAATTTGGGTTTTCTTGACACACTAGGAGGGAGAGGGAGATGGATTATTGGGACTTAAGCATCTCTTCATACTACAAAAATCTCATTACATCTGGAGATAAACTACCCTGGCATAGAATGCAGAATATCTGAGAGCTGTGGAGAATACAGAAGTAGTTAAGGGAAGAGAAAAGGGAAGCTTGGGAAAAATCAAAATATCAACAGTAGCTGTTTTTTTATTAAAACAGTTTATTTTCTTTCTTGAACTAGAAAGTGAGCTGTGCATAATTATGTTAGCAATAAAAAGTCCTGGAAGATACTTTTATTCCAAAACAAAGATTGTGTATTCCATACTGACAATAGGCGTGGCACTGGAGGGGGAGTGCAGTGATGTGTAGTCTGTGCTTTCTGACCTATCTCTAAATAAGAAGATGTTGGTAAAATTAAATATCAGTATTGTGAGCTTGTATGTAAAAAGAAATTA
This sequence comes from Pseudopodoces humilis, assembly GCF_049639895.1. NCBI lineage: Eukaryota > Metazoa > Chordata > Aves > Passeriformes > Paridae > Pseudopodoces > Pseudopodoces humilis. The sequence continues at coordinate 6,335,961 of NC_142207.1, forward strand.
TGGAGGAAGACTCAAGATCTGAGTTGTGTAACTATGTGAGGATTAAAGTAAGATAAACACTGGGTTTATTTTTTGAAAGGTGATCTACAAATATGTTTCCATTTTTCTCAGGGTGGGCACAGACAAAATTTTCCCCCGAAAATTGTCAGTGTCATCCATTTCCATGCTGGAGAAAGATGGGTTTCTATCAAAACCCATGACCATAATATTTTCTCCAGTTTTTCTAGTCTCTCACGTTCTGTCCTGGCCTGCTGATCAGCTCTGTGGGATCTGCATCCAGCCCAGGGTGTGCTGATGCCAAGATCCCTGCTTTTATTCCATATTCATTTCAATTCAGTGCCTGGATTATCACCAGGGACTGCACAGCCTGAGTTAGGGACACAGCCATGGCAGCAAACTAAAAATGAATGTTATTTTGTTGGATTGTTTCTTTTTTTCACTTGAATTTGTTTTCAGATGACCTAAGAACTGGTGACACAAGGGGATCTTGCAGAAAAATTTTAATGAAAACTTGGAAATTTTGAATGAAAACTGAGTATCACAGTAGCTGGCCTATTATTTTCTTTCTAGTAATAATAGAAAAATTCATTGTGTTCTTTTGTACTTGGGAAATCTCTTCATTATATCATTACATCAGTCCATTTAGATTCAATACTGGAGATGTAAGGTGTTGTTTTATGTCTCACTGCAGTGAGTAGTTAGATAGCAGCAAATCCACCCAAATACCCACTGGACTCCTTGGAAAACCTGCACAGAACATTTTAAGGCCTGTCTCTGCTTTGATGTTTCACAGGACTTGGGAACTATCTCTTGCCATGTGAACAAGCAGAGAAAATAGCTGCATTCTTTGATAAAATCTTTGTGGGGAGTTGATATTTTTTAAACATAGCCCTAAATTCTGAATTTTATAGTCATCTGTTGCCATGATTATTCACCTCTGGGAGTGTTCTCACCTTGAAAATATGAAGCAAGTATTTTCCTGTTAAATATAAATGTGTTTGTTGAATTTTCCCCTTGTCTGTATGTCTGAATTCTCACTATCTGGGCTTTCTTGTCTGTGTTACAGGCCAAAGAGAAACCATCAGCTCTGGTGAATCAGAGCAGTAGTTTCTTTTTGTTGACCCACTTGGCCAAACCCAGAGCTCTTCCCACAGGTGTTTGTTCTTCACTTGCCTATGCAACTGAGGACAAAGTTGTTAGAAGGCACCTATATTTTTCTTTCATTTGCATAGTCTTTTAAAAATGTTGTTGTTAGTTTAACAAGTTAAATAATTTGATCTTTTTAGTCTCTCCTAGTAAGACCCTGAACTGAAAATCTGAAATGAATGGAAATGCTTCTTCTCACTTTGATGACCTACCCAGATATAATACATGTATTAATCCATTTAACTAGAAAAATCTTGTTTCATGAAAGATGATCTGTGGTAACAGAGTGATAATTAAATACATGCTATATACGTAGCTCTTTGAATGGGTTTCCTTTATTTGGTTCTGTCTTTGCAAATTCTTTTGGGCTCTTCTGAATGGAATATACTTTCTGAGCAGAGACTTCTGGTTTTAATGTTGTTCTTTTCTTCTCTTTTCTTTTACCAGATGGGGCTAGGAAAAACAATTCAAGCAATTGCCATTTCATATTACTATAAAAATGAATGGCCTCTGTTAATTGTAGTGCCTTCTTCTCTGAGATACCCGTGGGTGGATGAGATGGAGAAGTGGATTCCAGAACTCTCTCCAGATGACATTAGCATCATTCAGAACAAAACTGATATTGGGTGAGTACAGTTTGTTGTTTTTCTCTAGAAAGGCTTGCTCACCACCTCCTGCTCAAGCAGGGCCACCCTCTGGGCTATCAGAAACCCCCTCGGGGCTATCAGATACATCCTCTGTGGAATCAGCCACTCCTCCCAGTTTTCTGGTTTTGTATTATAGTAGTTACTCATTTTCTTTGAAGTTGAGGGATCTGCTTTTTGCAAAGTAGCAAATGCTTGTCTGCTGAAAATTAGATTACTTCAGTGTGTCTCAGATTGAACATACACAGTTATTTCTCAACTCTGATGAATTCATTAGCTTCTGTAAAACATTTTTTGGAGATCTTCTGGCGTACATTACAAAATAAGGAAGTAATTACTGTTAGAATTCCATTTAGCATGCTGAGAAAATTTGTAAGTTCGAATAAGTAATCCCTAAATAACTGAAAAGGTCATCATGACCTACACTTTCTATCTTTAGATTTAATAGCATGAATTCATCAGAGAGGCTATGTCTTGGGTGTTATTAGAATAACTCTCCTAGTACCCTGAATTGCAAGGTATGTTTTTTGTATGCTTCACTGTAAATGACTTGGTTGATTTTATGGTAATGTTTAGATGTTGTAAAACTTCGGTGTGAGGGAGACTGATCTTCATGTTTTCTGGGAATATCAAAAAATGACTTGACTGCCAAGATGGGCTGCTTGGAACCTTTTTGGTAACTACAGTAATACAACTGAATATGCATTTTGAAAGCTTCATCAAAGGGTAATTCGTATTGATAGTCAAAATTCAAATTCATCACAGGAATATGGAAATTGAAATCAGCTTTTTTTTTTTTTAATGTATTTAAAAGACACTCAGTGCTTATAGTGCTGGATGCAGAAAGGGGAAATGTGGACTAAGGAAAATGAAGGGAAAATTAAACAGCAAATGAAATTCTGCTCTTTGAATATTTTTTAAAGGAGTAGACCTTCCTTACTTTTATTCAAAAACAAGGAAAGGTGAAAATTTGGGTTTCTGCTCATTTAACTCCCAGGAGGCTTCCTAGCTATAAGGCGGGTTGTTGTTGAACTAACTAGTATTTTAACATTAAAAAGTGTTTCTTGCATTTGTAAGAAAATGCAAAAATACAGTTGCCAAACTTGGTTTAGCATTTTGTTAAATTCTGCTTCCATATGTTAAGCTTTTATTTTGCTCAGTTTAATACTTTGCTTTACTTCAAAACTTCGAGAACTAAATTTACTGCTTGAGTGCTAACTTCTTGATTAAAACAGGTTAAAACAAACCTAGGCATCGTTTTAGGTTTGTAATTTCTGGCCAAATTTGAAAATGGAAGTTTATTGAATAAATTGGTTCCACTAAAATAAATAAGTTTATTTGCAATTTTTTTTTTTATGTACCCTTCAGAGAGGGTAAGGGAGATTTGTGCTTTCCTGGTTGCTACATTTATCTGTACAGCGACAGCCAGAGTCTGCAGTGCCCACAGTGCCAGCACTCAAACCACTGTGCTTTCCGTATCCAGGAGTGTGAATGTGTAACTGCATCTACTTACTTCCTCTGAAATTCTCAAGGAAACTTGAGTTTGCTTGGTTTCTTGATCTCTTGCTACTGAAGAACAAACAGAACTGATGCCAGCAGAACAGTGGTGTTTGACAGAGGGTAGACCAGCTATGACCCTCATCCTGGTGACTTGTGTGTCTACCAGCTTTGAGTGTTGTGCTGCTCCTGAAGGGCCACAGTGCTCCCTAGTGATTTTAAAATCAATTCATGCCTTAGTCCTCTATACATCTTGAAATTTGTTATAAAATGTTCATTTTCAATTAAAGTAATTTTTCATCTTGTGCCACGCTGCTTCCAGGTTTTTTTGTTTTGTTCTTGTTCTGTTTGAGCAAAAAAGCTGGGTAACAGCTCTGACAGGAATGTTTTTTCCAGGTGGTGAGGCTCAGCCCAGTCTGTACTTTCCCAGTGCCCAAATACTCAGGGACAGTCTGCTTAATCCTCTCAGGCTGCTGGTAAGGGGACTCTTTGTACCCAGAGCAGAAGAAAGCTTGCACAGAGACCTTATTACTTCAGGTGTTTGGGAGCTCATTAAGATCTTGGCTTGTGTGTAACTTTTTGTCTATGAAGTGAATTTTTCCAATGGGATTCCCCCAGAAAGGAGCACAGGATGAAGCAATGCATCCAGATAAATGAAATTCCTTCAAAATGCAATATGTGTCTTCTGAAAATGGTTAAGAAATGTGTGTGGTTGATAAGTGAGAGATGTTTTAAACACCAAAAGCTGTTGCTGTTAGCCTGACAGCCCACATGTCAATCAATCCAAAAGGAGACATACATATCTTCTGAGATTATTTTTTTATAATCTCTCTGCTATATTAATTGTCCTACAATGAAAATTTACTAAGAAAACTTGTGGATTTTCTCTTTCAGGGGAATATCAACGAGCAAAGTAACAATTCTGGGGTACGGGCTGTTAACATCTGATGCACAGACTTTGGTAGACGCTTTGTACAGGCAGAACTTTAAGGTGGTTGTGATTGATGAGTCGCACTTTATGAAATCCAGAAATGCCACCCGTAGCAAGATTTTACTGCCAATTGTGCAGAAAGCTCTCAGAGCTGTTCTCCTTACTGGAACTCCTGCTCTAGGAAGACCTGAAGAGGTATTTGATGTGTTGTGTTTTATTTGTTTCAGGTTTGGTTTTGTTTGTTTGGTTGGTTTTTTTTAAGGATGGTATCAGTAATAAATGAAAAGTTTTGTAGTTTCATTGAATATATTCAATTACATGCATTATGATATCAAAAGGTGCACTGGCTGCATCAGGAAGGACAAGTATAAGAAACTAAACCAATGCCTTTTTGAGTTGATTTACAAACTTGTTTCAAGCTTGTGCACAGGTGACTTGTGACAGTGTTTCTTGTAAGAAATTAATCTTGCATGTTACAGTCTGATTGTTGGGTGAAATAGAAAATAAGGAGCTGAAGCAGAAAACTGCTTGCTTCTCCTGGGTAGGGGATTCTTTGGTAGACAAGATCTTGTATTAAATCTTCTACTTCATCATCTGATAAAGAAAACCCTTAGTTTTTCTGGTCTTTTGGATATTCCTAATGTTCACTTAAGTGGAACAAAACACAGACTGTGCTTGTTGTATCTCCAGAGTGACAAATTTTCCTTCTAAGGAAGGTCAGCTTATGGAATTAGGGAGGAGCAGAGAGGTAACAAAAACCCTCTTGGGTTTTTTACTGAACCCAAGACAACCGCCTTTATTTATCAAATGAAGGGGAAAATGGAATATAAGAGCTAATTTGTATTCAGGGAACTTAAAAGACTTATATAAATAATATTTTATGCTTCAGAATTCCTCGCTGTATAAATAGAACCTATGCCAAGACCCTTAATAAATTTAATTTGTTTGAAGATGAAACTTAGAACAGGAACCATATATTGATTATTTCTGATTAGTCTTACATTCACAGGCAATTTTTATTTTTTTCACTGTTGCTGTTTTACTTTTTATATAGCTCTTCATGCAGATTGAAGCACTGTTTCCAGGAAGGTTCGGAACTTGGAGTGAATATGCTAAAAAGTACTGTGATGCTCGTGTCAGGTATTACTGCCCTTGCTTATTTATACTCTTACGAGTATCTTTGATTTTTCTTGTCATGCCATGTGAGAGAATCAGTAGGTAGTACCTCTACTGCTCTATCACATCATCTTGCTTTGAAACTCAGGGTCAGCCACAATCTCCTCCATCAAAAATCATTGAGAAAAGGATGACACTGGTTAAATTAATTAATTAACACTGATGAAGTTTGACATAAAGTTGAAGCATTCTGTTAAGTAAAGTTATTTATACATTTACTGCTGTCAGTATGAGCTGTGGAGGTTTTACCTTCAGAACTGGAGTTTTTGACTCTCAGTCTTAAGCTCATGGTCATGTAATAATTTAGTTCTCTCTTTATTATGGGAACCGGGTTTTTTGCTACCTGACTACATTTGGGTGGGGAAAAATGTCCAGTACTTGTCTCTATATTTCACAGGCTGGTTGTCTTAGCTAAAAATTTCATATCTACAGCTTTGCATGTATTCAGAATAACAGATTTTTGTCAGCTAAATTGGCTAGCATTTAGATTCAGTTTTTACAATAATAATTACATGGTTTCATTTTCATTAAACTTGTTTTTCTCCCTCCATCATATGTACTTTATCAGTATTTAACTTCAAATAACATGGAAGATCACTGTCTAATTTTCAGACAGAGAAATGCTATTTTTTCCATGGTGTTTTGACTGAATGCATCTGTAATTTTCACACCACAAGTGTGCGTGGGTACAGCATGGTTAGCTACTCAATCATAGATGATTATCTTATTTTTGGAATACCATAAATGTAATAAAAATCAAGTTCAGGGTTTGGCAAGCTTTCAATGAATAACTTTTTCTTCGTGACTTGGCTGGAACAAAACACCCTGTGGTAATAAATTTGATAGGATTATCTTATGCATCATTTCCTGTGAAAATATAGGTGGTTTTTCCTTAGGTGTCCATAGACACCTGTTTTAAAGATGAAGTCCAAACTATTTCTGTGAGGTTTAGCCTGCCATTTCTGTCATATCCCTGATGCTGAGGGTGGAGGAAGGAGGCCGTTTTGGGGACAGACATATAAATAGACCAAGGAAGGGATATGAGCAAAAGATGTTGCTGTCTTCCATCTGTGCCATTCCCACTTCACCAGTGCAGAAGTGATTCCCTCAGCCCCTTTCCCAAATGATTATATTCAGCTAATTAGAACACTGTTGATAAAATCAGTAAGTCTTAAAAATCTCTAAATGATTGTGGGGGCTTTGTGGCTGTTTGTTTGGTCTCTTAATAAAAATTGTGTGCTTGTAACACACTCTTCTGGCCCCGGAAAGTGCTACCTGGGCTTTTCTCCAAATCTGTCATGTTCATTATTTTATTGTCTCCTGGCGATGCTGACAGAGAAAAGCTGCTGTTCCTGCTGCAACACTTCCTCAAAAACAGCAAAGCAAGGAAAGAATAAGGAAGACTGAGTTAATAAATTCTTTCTTTTCAGCCTTTAGCTTCTTAATGTTAAACCTTCCTCTATTTAACCATGCTCATTAATTAGTATTACTTTTAAAGATGGTAGCTTAAGCTTTAAATCCTGTCTCTGGCAGTAACTAAGAAGGAATTTTTAGGGAGGGAAAGAAGGGAATATTGATGGTGATATTTGCAGTTTTCATGATGGCTTTCCTGTATGTAATATAATAAAGATTATTCTCATGGTATATTCTTTTCATTAGTCCATTGAAACAGGAGTTCCAAAATTAATCCTGAAATTTCTGTTTCCTGTGGACAGTGAAGGATGGGAAGCTGGGAATAGATAGGATTGTATGCAGGTGATGGGCAGTGACTCCTGCAGGCAGTGGTGGCTGCTGGGAAGTTGAAGCACACTTTCACATCCAGTAGCATGCTTTAAAATTAATTATGTACTGAGGATTTCTATTTGACTTGGAAGAGCTCATGTTTACACTCTGTATTGATTTATCATTTTCAGGTTTTTTGGTAAAAGAAGGCAATGGGATTGTAGAGGAGCTTCAAACTTAGAGGAACTACATCAACTTTTAAGTGAAATAATGATCAGAAGACTGAAGAATGATGTCCTAACTCAGTTGCCCCCCAAAGTCAGGCAGCGTATTCCATTTGACCTTCCACAAGCTGCAGCAAAGGTAAATTTTCAACTTTTTCTAAAAGTACGTTTGTTAATAAGTGGAAATATCTATGTATGGATATGTATTTTTATGTGTGCTTGTGTATTATGTGTAGTTACAAAGATTGTGTGAGTATAAAGCAGAGTATCTCTGTTACTGTTTTTAAATATATCACAAAGAGCACTAATACAGCAATATTTTTTCCATCAGTGATAAAATTTCTTCTGATTCTAGTACAGTCTTCTTTTCTGCCTTCTTTTCCCATAGATTTTGAATCCTACAGTAACTTTTAGCCAAATTTGATGCAGTTCTCCAGAGTTCCTAAACATTTTACACTTGAAACATACCTCTTGAGGTAGAATGTGCTTTGTACTCTGTGTCTAACCACTGGTCTCTTCCGCCAATTAGAATCTGAATGCCACTTTCACAGAGTGGGAGAAATTAATGAGAAGTCTGAGATCAGATGCCACTGAATGCCACTTTTCTCAGGTCATGAATTTGATCACACGCATGTATAAGGAAACGGCCATTGCCAAGGTGAGCCTGCAAGTCTTTCCTTAATATCCCTAAATTATCCAGCGTGTGTTTTTAACCTCATAAAATTGGTTTTATTGGCCAGAATATGAGATGGGGTTATTTGGTTTGTTTTATAGTCATGAAATGGAGAAACACTCTCTTTTCCCCTGTATGTTTATGGAATAGAAATATGGAATATGCAAAAAGAAATCTGAAGACTGCTGCAGTGTGTATAGCATTAACTGTTGATCACTGATAAATTTTGTTAACTAACTGTCATCATTGCTTCAATAGCTTTTGCAAAAGATACTGAAAATTACATTTGACACAGAAGAATTCTGTGAATGCTTAAATAGAGCAATATTTTATGATTATGGTATCATGAACATATCAAATTTATTCTTTCAGTTTTGATATATGGCTTTGTGTGTGTGGATGCAGAAGTTCTGAGTAAATATTACCTTGTCTGTTTGAAATATGTTTGTTTTTCTCAAATATGGATTAAAACATCAGATAATGATGTCTGAATTAAAAGGGGGTTTATCTACATCTTAATCTAGAAGAAGTGCCACGTAATTATATGATCTTTTGAAGATAAATGTATTTTTTTTTCTCTCTCTGAAGGAGTAAGTTACATTTCTCAAAGACATCAAGTTGTGATTTTTTTTAAAGAAAATTAATCTGAATTATTGCTAAGAATGTCAGTGTTTGATAACGTCTTACATTATAACAAAAGATATGGAAATTTACATTTTCATGTTACAAAGAATTGAAAGACATGAAATTAAAAACTGTCTTTGAAAAATTGTGTGTCTCACTAATGAAAACACACACTCACTGCAGGCAGGAGCAGTCAAGGACTACATCAAAATGATGCTTGACAATGACAAACTGAAGTTCCTCGTCTTTGCCCATCACCTGAGCATGCTGCAAGCCTGCACAGAGGCAGTGATAGAGAGCAAGGTAAAGCCTTAATAAATGCACACACAAATTTACCTTCACTTCCACAAATGGCTGTCAGCTGTGTTTGAATCCAGCAGAACTGCACACGAGCACAGGAATGAAAGGATTTTATGTGCATATGGATCAGTGCCACTGGATTAAAAGGGATCGTGTGGTTCTCAAGAACTGCTTTGTGTTTAAGGATGATGTAAACACACTTGTATCTGGTATGGCTTATTATTATTATTAAAGAACACTGTAGGCAATTGTTTTCCAAATTTTTCTACCAGTACGCTGCTGTCTAATTGTGGGGGTTTTAACTGCAGGCTGTCATCTCACCTGAATGTTTAATTCAAAGCAGTAAAAGTGTTTGTAAACATCTTTCGCTTTATTTTGGTCATGGTCTCTTTAACTATTGCTAGGGAATGGTGACTAACTGTGCTATTTTGTATTTTTATTCTTTTTTAACTGTTGAGAGTTTAAAAAAATGGTGTCAGGGTAATTCCAGATTCTTCTGTGTAGTATCCCATTTTAAGATCCCATGTTCATTCTGTCTTCTCCTTTTGCAAACAGGGAATACAAAGTCTACACTTCTGTAGATAGAGACTTAATTTTAAATCAAAGGGCAAAAGAGTGCTGATGTATCCTGATCCCCATGAGACAAATAGAACAATTCTTTTCCTGTTTTTACTGGGGGACAGGGAGGGATTGGGTCTGAAAGCAGACACTGATTGTTACTTAGTCTCTGTTCTGATGTTGCAGGCTCGCTACATCCGAATAGATGGGAGTGTTCCCTCTGCAGAGAGGATTCACCTCGTCAATCAGTTTCAGAAGGACCCTGAAACCCGGGTTGCTATTTTGAGTATTCAGGCAGCTGGTCAGGTAGGGCAGAACAGAAAATCTGTGAACTAATACACTTGAAGAATATATAGCTACTGAAATAATTGATGACTGAAGTGGTTTACTGAAGGCAATTTATCTTCATGCAATTTGTCCTTTGTAGACCCTGTGTTCATTTCTTTGCAGTAATCATGTTAACTGTTCTAAGCCTCTATTGAATTTACTTGAGCTAAATGATGATAAGAGCAGTATCTCATTCTTGAATAATTAGAAAAACTCCATTTCTCTAAAAGCACTAGAATAATAAGAAATAGATGTTATTCCATAATGAATAGCAATGTGCAGTCTTTTTACAATATTGAAGTATTTTTTGAATCTGAGGCCCAAGGAAGAATCAGTAAAATAAACCAATCTGCTATTGAGGACCACCCTCTTATTTCCATATTAAAATGTCCTGTACAGCCTTTAGCTTGTTAAAGCTAATCAGATAATCAATTTTTGTGTGTGCTATCTTTTTTTTAAAGAATGCATCTACTTATTCTGCTTAGGGTTTAACATTCACTGCTGCCACTCACGTTGTGTTTGCTGAGTTATATTGGGACCCAGGCCACATTAAGCAAGCAGAAGACCGAGCACACCGCATTGGGCAGTGCAGCTCTGTGAACATTCACTTCCTGATTGCCAGAGGAACCATGGACACCCTCATGTGGGCAATGCTGAACCGCAAGGTGCGTGGCCAGGGGGCCAGAGCTCGCTGTGCCTGGGGTTGCACTCCACTGCCACAGAAGTCTTGTTTATCTGGAGCACTCTCTGAGACAAATTGATACACCTGCAATTGCTGATCATCAGAATGTTTGTTCTGATTTAGTATTTTCTAGCTTTTTGCTTTTCATTCAAGATGCAAAGATAATGAGTCTTTGCCAAGGGGAACGGGATGGTTCATATCCACAGGAGATGGTTGTTTTATCTTCTAGCTCTTTATTGCTGTTTTTGTTCAGTTTACAATTTTAAGGCATTCAGGCATTCTGCTCACTCATAACAGGTAGGATTTGTTGTGGGTTGGTTTTTTTTAATAGAATGAATGTTGTGCCTAAACTAAGCGTTCTTTCTGAGACGCAGAGGCATTCTCAGATAATTCTTTTTCAGTAGATCCAAGATTAATGTAATCTTTTCTTCTGTTACCATTTTCCACAAGTATCACCCAATTGTTGTTAGCAGTTGGAGAATCATAGAATGGTTTATGTTGGAAGGGTCCTTAAAGCTTATCCTGCCTGGTGCATTATGAGTATCCTTAAACATGTCAGAGATGGGGCTCAGTAATTCAACAACAATTTGCTTTACAAGTTCTGTCACTAAAGAATTCTGATGTATTTGTCTCCACATGCCAAGCAAAACATGTTAAGGCTGTTAGAGATGTACACAGTGTATATATTCTCTTTGATCTTCATTAAATACTGACATTTTGTGTATAGCTTCACTGGTTGTAATGTGCAAAATAGAGCGCTTTCCTTTATTGTCTTCCTGCAGGCCAAAGTCACAGGCAGCACCTTGAATGGCAAGAAAGAGAAAATGCAGGCTGAAGAAGGTGATAAGGACAAATGGGATTTTTTGAGTTTTGCTGAGACCTGGACCCCAAATGAAACTCTAGAAGATCCCCAAAATGGACTTTTATTTACACATGTAAGACTTGAAACTTTGTTTTTTCTGTTTCCTTTCATTTTTAAAAAAAATGTAGTAGTCATTTGCTTCAGCTTTCTGTGCATTTCAGACATTACTAATGGAGAAACACCAATAAAATAGGAAAAAGTAACGCAAATTCCATTTTAAAACTTAGGTGAAGTTGGGAAGAGTGCTCTGTGGCGAGTAAATGCCGTCTACATCTTCTGATGAGTCCTTATGTGTAGGTGGCTGAGCCACTCTCAGAGTCATATAAGATCAAGTAATTTCTGTTCAAATGACATCTTTGTTAATTGTGGTGAATTAATTGGACTAATATTTAAAACAGTGTTTGAAAGCTTTTCCTTGTAATGGGCATCTTCAAAAAAGGCACCTAGCTTACCACTTCTGTTTATCTGTTTTCTGGTAGTGCTATTTCAGAATTTTCGGGAGAATATTGAAAATACCTTTCTGAAATCAGGAGAGGAATGTTGAATTGCTTTTTCTGCTCACTTTTGGTCTTGAAGTTCTCTTTTGTTAAAGATACCTTTTGTTTAATAGTTTCTGATGCAGTCATAAGTGGGGTTTGGAGGTATTTTCCAGCCTAAATGATTCTACAATTCTGTATTCTTTTCCTCTTCCCTAGTTTGAAAAGGACAAACAGCATGACATACGTTCCTTCTTTTCCCCCAAATCCTCCACGGAGAAGAAACGCAAAAGATTTTCTGGTGATGAATTGATACATAATGATTCAGAATCTTCTGCAGTCACTAAAGAAGAGGATGCAGAGAAGAGTGATGAAAACCTTGATTCCACAAGGATAAGTGAGGTGGAGATAATTTGTGATGAAGATACTTGTGAACATGAAGCCAAAAGAGCAAAGAGCCTAAGTGGATTGACCCCAGTCAGCTCCAGTAATAAAAAGAAAACATCTTGGACTGGAAAAAAGCTTTCTTTGTTTTCAGAAAAAAACAGTGAACTCCATCCTTGTGGCTTAAATACTTCAAGTGAAAGTAGAGCTTTCAATGAAGTTTGGCACTGCAGTGCTTGCACTTACACTAACAATGCTCTGCTGCCTTACTGTGAGATGTGCCACTGCCCCCAGAGCAGGGATGGTGAGTAAGGGGTGCCACAAAGGGAAAGATGCATTTTTTATTTCAATTGTGATCAGGCTCAGAAAATACAATTTTTTGAACCTATGACTACACAGAAGTCCAGGAAAATATGAAGAATTGTGTCTTTACATGAACAAATGCCCCTCAAGTGATCCTGCTTAGTCTTGGCTTTCCCCAAGGATCTTTTACATGAGTAATTTAAGACAAGTGAAAAATGCTCATAAAATGTTAACAGGATATAAATTCCATAAGGAAGAATATATCCTCCGTTTTCTTTGCAGCAAATGGCCCTCTCATCTTCCTGGAGGTTTATGGTTATTCTGAATACAATTAAACAGCAAAACTTTTCTTTACCTTTCAAAACTAAGCAATGTGGTGGTGGAGTTTATTAACTTGAGCATTGTGTATTTGTCATGAAAGAAATTATCTGGAAAATACGGCTTTTCTTTCTCCACCAGCTCACAGTAGATTTCTTTTGCTAAATTTATTTAAGCAATCTGGAAAATTAATGAAGCCTTTTTATAAATATATACTGATATTTGTCACTTCAGTTGGAAAGCCATGGGTAAGGTTCTTTTTACTTCCTTTTTTATTTATTTAAATCTTTGGGCTTGTTCAAGTAAGGACAACTTCTGATTTTCACAATATAAATCAATGCCTGGAAAACTACTTTGTGTGTTTATGGTATACAATAACTGTATATAATATAGTATTGCTAACTGCATTAGCATACTGTTTATTACATGTATATTTTGACACTAATCTGGGTGCATGGGATTACATAAATTAAAAGCTTTTTCTATGTGTTTGTTCTCCTACTATTAAAGTTAGCTCTAACTTTCTAAGAGGTTGCACCATAATAATATTAGAGAATGCAGTGCCTTTCTTTATATTTCAGTGACATGTTCCTGTCTCAGATGTGTTATTAGGTACACACTGCCAGGTAACACAAATCATTGCTTGGCTTCTTTCTTTGTCTTCAGGTGAGAGAAATGGTGAAGCTCCCAGGAGCCAGACTGAGGAAGGAGTGTCAGAGGAGCCCAGGAGAGATGGAGAGAGAGCAGAGGGCAGTGCTGAATGCCAAAGAGGAAATCTGGGGGAACTGGGAGCCCGGCAATCTCTTGAAATCAGAGAACAGGAAACTGTTGGCACAGAAAAGGAAGAAAGTGAAAAAGAATGTGGAGAAGGTAACATGGGACTTCGAAAGAACAATTCTGTCTCATTGTGAAACTGAATTAAATGGCTCTGGCATGAAAAATGGCTTTTAAATAAAAACCTACACCTCCAAAACACAGAAGGACAAACACCAGCATGGGACTTTCTCATTTTGGCCTGGGCCATTTGTTGAATTTTGATGCTGGATAAGCCCAGCCTTTCCACAGCGCTCCTGGAGCAAACCAGAGCTGATTGATTTCTGGAGAGTGTCAAACCAGCAGCTGGGAGTGTGGATGGTTTTACTGGAACTCAGGACAGACACAGGCAAAACAGATGATGGGTCATTCAGGAGAAACAGAAAAAATACACAAACACCTTAATAGTTTGCTGCTTGAGCTCTGCACCTTATATTGTTCTGGAATTATATACATATTTAAATATTATTTTTAAAGAGTGGAATGAATGAATAGAAATCTTTAATGCCAACATTTTTTCTGTTGTAGATAAATCAGACTCGTTCCTAATATATGATGGGCTTATGTTTTGTGCAAGCAGGAATACTGATAGAATCCACCTCTTCACAAAGGTAAAGCTAAAATAAATATGCATGGTTATTGTCATTTTAAAATTGCAAAGGAAAAAGTTGCCCTATGAAATGTTTCTGTATGCTCTTCTTTGTTATGTTTGATGTAAAAACATTAATATTTTTGTATTAACTGAAATGTACAAAAATTAGGTAGTTTATAATTCTAGTTCTTTTTCTCAAAGGAATTAAATAATAATTCCTTAGATGCATAACTTCCAACACTTCTCTTTGCTTATAGAATTGGACTAATACATTAAATCATCTGTAGAATAGCCAGTGACAGTGGTTTAAAATTCCTTTTTTATTGTTACAGTGTCTTATCATAAAATAACTTGGGTAGAATAATATTCAAAATTCAAATAAAAAATGACAGTAAATCCTGACGTGCTAAGTCAATAAAATATTGCCACCACATTTTCAGAAAGCTCAACATTGGTGCTGTGTCTAAGTCACTAACGTCCTGAATAAAGCACTTTATCATTAATCTGCAGTGGTGATTGGGCACAGAAACCAGCCACTGGGAATTTTCCAGGTCATAATTCAAGGGGAGGTCAGGACTTGCCAATTTCTTCTTTCAAGTGATAGGAAAGTTCAGTGGGAAGATTTCTTCAAATTACCGAGTGAATCAGTGTATTCAGGTGCTGCTAAAGCACAGGGCAAGTCTCTGGGATGAGACATTTTTATGTGGCTGATACAGCTGGGAAAGGTAAAATGGTGTCAAAAAGTCCTCTTGTATCTGAAAATTTGTTAAATGTACTTACAATGTATGCTGCTGCCTGACTTCACATGTTTTATTCAGACAAAGATGCATTTTGGGTGGGTTTTGGGCAATTGTCTGGTTTGGGTTTTGCTGGGATTAGAGATGAATTGTGCCAGATACTGCACAAAATCTGAATGGTGAGACACCAGGGAATTCTGCTTTGACTCCTCGAATGCTTGTGAATGATCAGTAAGTTCCTTGGCCAGATGTACCCACTGGGACAACTTATTCCTTTAAAACTTAAGTGGAAAACTTTTTCAGACATTAAAAAGAAGTATGATAAACAATGTTCAAGAATTCTTATTTTAAATTGTAATGAAGTGACATTCTCCTATCTCCAATCATTAATTTCCCATAGAATTCAGTCAAGAGGATTGTAATTTCAGTTTAATATAAGGCAGTTCATGTGTCTGAACTATTTGCAAGGAAAAAACTCAGATCTATTAAAAGTTAAAATGTTCAGCCTTGTTACTTTTAGGTAGATTAATATGAATCATCTTTCTTGCATTTTTGCTGTTATCTCTGTGCCTTACTGTTAATTCAGGAAAAAATTGACCTTGAAGGGAGTAAATTTAGTAGGAAGGGAGGACAATTCACTTGAAACAGATTACTTTTTCTACATTGTGCTACATTGCATCTGTAAACAAAACTGTTTGCTTGTCTAGGATGGTGAACCACTGAATCATAATTTCATTCCATTGGACATACAGCTGGATAACTGGGAGGATTTACCAGAGACTTTCCAGAATAAAAAAAATCGTGCAATGGTAAGAGTTCTACTGGCACAGCAATATAATATTTAATGCAGAAGAAGATTACTTACTTTTAAAATATAAATGCAGATTACTTCCAGGCCTTGGGATATAGACACAGTTTCAGTAAAGCAATCTTACAGATGTTGATGTGAATATTAATTAAGCAGTCTGTTACTCTGGCAAATTATTGTAATCACATTGTAGTAGAAGGAATCAACCAGGCATCATTTCATTTTTCATTTACAGGATTAGTTACTAACTTTCATAAGTCAACAAAATAACTTCTTAAAGGTTCTGAATCAAATGGAGCACACTCTAAATAAGAATGTTCTAGATTGTATCAGAGCTGCAGGCCTGAGCAGGCCTCCACTCTTACTCTCCCTCTGGTCTACTAACAGTTTTCAAAGCAGTGTCAGGCACAGCTCCACAGAGGCATTCAGTTAATTTAGGAATAAAGATCCCATTCATACTGGGGTTTGAGAAGAACGCTGCAAACACAAGGACTCAAGTGAGGAAATCCAGATTTAAAGTGGATGGGAAATATTATCTGCTTAACTTAAAATCTGATTTTCCAAACAGAAAACCATCATGTAGGAACAAGACTGATTTCTTCTGTTCTCTAGCAAGGCTGGAATTTAAATTTTTAATGGGGATAGGTGACTGATTCAACCAGCTGTTGTGTGAAGCAGCTACTGAGTGGGCTCCACAGACAGGGTGTGAGGGTGTGAAGAGTGACCTGAAAGCACCATCTATCTCTGATTGTAGAGCTGTTTCCAGCCAATGTAGAAAGCACTAATGGCACTGTTTTACTGTAATTATCTCCGTGCAAAGCCTGTCCTGCTGCTGACTGTCGTGTTCTCTGCCAGATCCTGAGGTTTGTGAAAGAATGGGCTCATCTAACTGCAATGAAACAGAAGATTGTTAGAAAAAGTGGTCAGATATTCTGTAGTCCCATTCTTGCTGCAGAGGAGTTGTCTAAAAAGCAGTCAGTGGGCAACAGCACCAAGAGGTATGTGTGATTTGGTTTTAATTCCTCCTACTAATTACTGCAGAAAGTTAGATTTATTTAATGTGACCTTCAGTGGAATGATGCTAAGTCTGAACAGGACTTTCAGTGACTGCTTGTTGTGAGAAATGAACTTGTAAAAATTCGTAAAAATCTAAATAAATGTATATAACAATAACGAAATAAAATATAAAGTACAGTATGACACACAAGCCCTTCCCAGATCTAGCCACGAATTCCCACTCAAAGGATAACGATCCTAGCCGGCGCCCATCAACAAAAGAATAGACAGGACACGGCCCATCAAGCTGACAGGAAAAAAAAAAAAAAAACTCCTCAAACTGACAGGGACAGGCTCGGTGACCATCAACGGGGAAGAATAGGCAGGACACGAAACATCAAGCCAAAACGGAGAAGCACCGACGAGATATTCATCACCGGAACCCGAAACACCTCGCCTTGCGGGCTACCGTTGGGGGAAGCATCAAGTAAACAAAAGGAAAAAATCCAGCCGAAATATCCATCGG
The DNA here is from genome assembly GCF_049639895.1 of Pseudopodoces humilis. NCBI lineage: Eukaryota > Metazoa > Chordata > Aves > Passeriformes > Paridae > Pseudopodoces > Pseudopodoces humilis. The sequence goes on from NC_142207.1 coordinate 6,353,280, forward strand.
CTCCAACCCGGATCCAGCCATCCCATCCGGATGGCCTGAACCACAAGAGCCACTCAGAATTTCTTTACATATGAGGAGACTCGGTCCGGACGTCCATTCGACTCTATTCTCCAATGCCAGGAAATCAATTCATACGACAATCAAGGACTGTTGATGAATGGTGCCTGCCTGGATTTTGGCCCCAAGGCAAAAAACCCCTATAAAACCCCCGGACAGTCTACCCTCCTGCGTGGATTGGGGACCACCTATACCTTTGAGTATAGACCCCTGTCCCCACCCAGCGCTGCGCTGTTTGTTTTATTGTGGTTTCCCTCCATTGTTTATTTTTTATAGAAATTGTTTTATAATAAATTGTTTTTATTTAACCCAATTCTGCCTTTGCATTTATAACAGATTGGTGCCGTGACTCGGATCGGAGAAACTGCGGGGAATCTCGCTGCCCAGGACGGGTACCCCCGCTGATTTTGGCGGCCTGGTAAGTTGAGACCCCCCACCCCCGCAGTTTCTCCGATATCCGAACCAAATTTAGGCGGAGGTAAAAACCACAATAAAAAGGATAAATCCGGATCGGAGAGCTCGGAAGGCACGGAGCCTTCGGGAGCCGCGGCTTACTTTGCTCGTAAAACGTCTAGTGCGCACAAGGGACACCCACGCAGGAAAAATACCTGTATGTACTGCTGGTTGAGCGGGCGATCGGGCGAGTGTGTGAGACGTGATCTAATCACGAAGCAAGTGCGGACTTCAAGGTCGCGTTTCGATTCCTCGGCGAGGGAATTGGCCCGCCGCGAAGGAAGCGATACAGAGTGAAAGTTTTTTTTTTTTCCCTCGACACACACTGGTAAAACCTGAGACCAAAGGGTGTCTCGGGAACTGATCGCAAGGTACTAAGAGGGGAAGGGACGTCTTGTCGAGCTCGAGGCTGGTAAACCCTCTTAGTAACGGACCCAGGGAGAGGTCCAGGGAAGAATCAAAAGTTCCGATTACAAGAGACCTCAGCTCAGCTCGCTGAAAGGTGAGTATCGGCAAATTTTGATTCCTAAGTACACAACGCAGAAACTGATATCGACTCACGGAGAATAGAAGTCGAAGAAAGGTAAGAATATATTTGCGAAGTATAGGGCAGAAAAAGAGTAAGCTTCAAGGAAGAAGCACAGGAGAAGATTCCTCCGATCAGGGGGAGGAATCACCAGACATCCCACTGGAAAGTCCCTTGGGGTGGATGCAAAAACACTGGGAAGATTGTCCCCAGAGGAAGGGAAAATCAAAGGAGAAATTAATACATTATTGTATAGAGGTTTGGGGAGGACAGGAGTTGAGAAGTCACCTCACTTGGCCAGTGTTAGGCACATTTGAAAATGGACGTTGTAACAAGTTGTTTCTCCTATGTGGAGAACAAAGTCCCCTCAGATCCTGAGGAGAGGGAATACGCCAAGCTCTGGGTAAATGCCAGAGTAGGGCTATTTCCAATAAAGCAAAAAGAAAAACGTGAGTCGAAAACTGAGTCCTGGGAACCCCTCGATCACTTACCACCCCCGTATCGAGGACCAGCGGGACCTTCCTCTGTAGATCAAGAAATGCCCACAGCACCCTTGGGCCCCGAGACCAACCCATGAGATACGTGTGTCTCAGACGGGAGACTCGGGGCCAGCAGCGATGCCGGCAGCCCTTCCCCTTTCCCCGCCTGTAAAACACCGTAACCACAGCAACCTCCTCGGAGGTTTTTTCTGCGCAAGGCTGGGGAACACCCTATCCGTCCCTGCCGATCCAGCCGCCACAACCGGGACCCCTCCCATACAACGGAGGGGACTCCTCCCTTCAACCGGGTGGCGGCAAAATTCCCACCATTAATAACAGGGAGGCAACACACAATCAACCAATTCCCCTCCGCGCAAGTAGAAACCCGTTTAAGAGCGAGAATGATAGATAATGAATGGGGAGAGAGTGAAGAGGGGCAACCGGTTGTTCCCTCTTAGGGAAGTACCGACGGCCCCGGGAGTGATCGAGTTTTTTTGTGAATGTCCCCCTTAACTCTGGAGATGTAAGAGCATTTAAAAAAGAGATGGGGCGGTTGTTAGATGACCCTCTCGGAGTGGCTGAGAAGTTAGATGAATTTTTTAAGGAATAACATTTATACCTTTGACGATCTTATGGCAATCCTGAGATCACTGTTTAATCCTCCGGAGGAAAGAGAAATGATTAAACAAGCCGGGATCAGAGACTGGGACAGACGCAATCCACAGGGGATGCCAGGTAACCAGAAATGGCCTAGCGCAAGCCCGAGCTGGAATGCACAGACAGAGGAAGGCAGACGGAACATAATGGATTTAAGGAGCATGATTGTATAAGGTATAAGAGAAGCGGTCCTCTAGGGGCCAGAACATTAGCAAAGTTTTCAAAGAGTGTCAAGGAAAAAAAGGAACCACCCACTGAATAGATCGAGAGATTACGGCGAAGTTTACAGATTTACTCTGAGACTGACCCGAACTCTCCTGTGGGGGGAGGTTCTGTTAAAAACACAATTTGTTGCTAAATCTTAGGAAGATATTAGGAGGAAAATTAGAAAAGATTGAGGGGTGGCAAGATAAAAGTCTTCAAGAGCTCCTAAGGGAAGCTCAAAAAGTGTACATGAGAAGAGAAGATGAGAAGCAGAAATCGCAAGCTAGAATTTTAGTAACAGCGGTAAAAGAAGTCCCAGAAACAAGAACAGATGCTGGGGTAAGTTTAAAACACTACCCCGGAAAAAGTCGAGGTTCTCACTGGGCAGCCCCGGCCCCACGGAGAGAGCCCGGAATGCTAACTACTGTAAAAAAGAAAAACCCCTTCAGCGGAATTGTAAACAAAGAATAAAAGATGAGAAAATTTTTTCAAGAAGATTAAGAGTGTCAGGGGCTCTTTAATTTAGAGACCAGAACATCCGAGAAGCCCTTGATAAAATTAAAAGTGGGCCCCTAACGACAAGAAAGTAAGTTTTCTTGTAGATACTGGGGCAGAGAAAAGTACCCTGCAGAAATTGCCATACGGATGTGTGGCTAGCAGAGAAAAAGTTTTTGTTATCAGTGCAAAGGGAGACCCCTTTGAAGTGCCTGTAATAAAAGATGTGGAAATAGAATCTGAAAATAAAATTTGCTTAAGGAATTTGCTATTAGTAGAAGAAGCAGATTACAATTTACTGAGAAAGGGACATGATTGTTGCTTTAAGAATTAATATCTTGATTAAAAATTCTGAATTAGTGGTGAAAATATTTAAGTTGACTCCTAAAAATGAAAAGAAAATAAACCCTGAAGTATAGCATTCAAAGAGAGAAGGGGAGTTGAAACAAATAAATTGATTACCTCCTAAACGAGGGTACTTTAGAGCCTTGCATGTCTCAACACAACACCCCCATCCTAGCTGTAAAAGACGGATAGTAGCGTCCGATTAATCCAGGACCTACGAGCGGTAAACGCTAAGACCCGGACTAAATTCCCGGTGGTAGCCAACCCCTATACTTTACTAAATAGACTCACACCAGAAGATATGTGGTATAGTGTGATTAATTTGAAAGATGCTTTTTAGACTTGCCCTCTGGATGAAAGGAGTAGAGATTATTTTGCATTTCAGTGGGAGGACACAGATACAAACCGTAAGCAACAGCTAAAGTGGACGGTCCTCCCCCAGGGGTTTGTGGAGTCTCCGAACCTTTCGGACAAGCTTTAGAACAAATGTTAACCCAATTTGCTCTTGAAGACAGGACAAAGCTTTCACAGTATGTAGATGACTTGCTAATAGCTGGACCGACTGAAGAGAGAGTGTGAAGAAAAGCACGATTGCCTTGTTAAACTTTCTAAGAAAAGAAAAGTTTGAAAGTATCAAAATCCAAGCTGCAATTCACAGAGCCTGAAATAAAAAATAAAAATACCTCAGACATTGGATATCTCAAGGAAAAATTAGACCCGGAGAGGGTAGCAGACATCCTTGCATTGCCTGCACCAAAAACAAAAAGGCAAATTAGACAAATTCTAAGGCTCTTGGGATATTGCAGGCAGTGGATTGAGGGTTTCAGTGAAAAAGTGAAGTTTTTGTATGAAAGATTAAACACTGACAGGCTAAAGTGAACTGAACAGAATGAGTCTAATTTCCAGAAATTAAAAACTGTTCTTATGACTGCCCCAGTACTAACTCTACCAGATACGAATAAAGAATTCCAGTTGTTCGTGAATGTGAGTAAACAAACAACACAGGGAGTCCTGACTCAGGAATGGGCAGACAAAGGGAAAAGCCTATAGGCTTCAAAGATCTTAGAACAATCAGTCGGTGTTAGCCTATCGTGTTTACCAGCAATTGTAACAGTGGCTCTTGTTAATAAGAGAAAGCAAGGAAAATAACTTTTCCTCCCTAGTAGTTTACACTCCCACGATGTGAAAAACATATTGCAGCAAAAAGCAGAGAAGTGGGCTGACTTGATTCCAGGCTTCTAAAATATGAAGCCATCTTAATCAGCTCACCCGGTTTAGAATTGAAAACCACTGCACAAAAAATCCTGCTCAGTTTCTATTCAGAAAAATTAGTACATGATTGTTTCTAAAAATCGTAGAGCTGCAGACCAGATAAGTTACATCAACGCAAAACTGTGATTGTTTTCCATTATATACATTTTAAATGTGCTTGTTGTAAACAAATTTGAGTAACCCACTGTGGGGAGAGTACAAAACCTAAGAGACTGTGTACCAATTGTCTGACTAAAGAACAGGAGCTGACTAGCCGTTTCTTAATACTTGCCACCAGGGCGAGATTGTTGGAACTCGACTCTCCTGAGTGGTTCCTACTTTTTCAAAAAGGGGATAAGAGGGAAACTAGACTCCAAGGCAGAGGCTTTGGAAATTGAGTGCCGAAAGACAGTAAAAGTACCGTGCAGGACAGACACGATTAAGTCGTCTCGGTGGGCTACCTTTAAAAGGAGATACACCATAAGAACTACAAGGGCCCCTGAAGAATATCCCTGCTGCCGGGAAGATGGTAATCCCCGCCGTATATTTTTATACGGGCGAAGGGCAAGGCAGAGGGATACACCGGTGGGGAATCCTGATGTTCCTGAGTCTAGCCGTGTGCTTAGCCGAGAGAATGATTCCCGAGGTACCCTCCAGGGGAGCGTCTCCTGGGGAAGTGTGAGCAGTGTCAGACTGCCACAGATACCAGACGAATAGTTAACTACTGTCCTCCGGAACGTTGTTCGTCTAACAGCACTCAGTATAATCTTTGTGAATTAAAGGGGGAGGTCCAGTGTTACCACTCAGGGGCAAGGCTTAAGAACGGGCAGTCTAAAACTCCTATGAAAAGAAAGACTGAAAATTCCCATTTCAGGTATAAGAGAGAAGTGGAAATGATTCCCCAATTCCAATCTGCAGTCAATGTAAACAAAACGGTCTAGATAGGGGGGGAAAAGACAATCCACCTTTTTGGCATATTATGCGGTTAACCCTTTATGTTTACAATAAAGCGAATTTAAAAATGTGTTACCATGGGAGGGAAAGTATATTGGGAAAAGTAAAAATTTAAAACATGAAAAAAAGGCTTTTTTTAATAATGAACCGATAATCCTTGATTTGTTAAAAAAGTAGTGATGACCGGGTATGTTTGCAATTCAACCAAGTATTCTGCTTCTCCCTGCATGAGGAAGGGGTAGACCCTAAAAACATAATAAAACAATTAACCCTAGAGTTAAAGAGGCAAGAAGCAGAAGCTCAGAAAAAGAAACTAGAACAGAAGAGGCTTAACTCTCTTAGTGAACATTATGAGCAATTAGAGAAACAATACAGCAATTGGGGGTTGCCAAACCCCAACCAAGAATCTTTTCATAGATCTAATGCCAAGAAATAGCCACAGAATTAGATCTATCTAACTGTTTGATCTGTGTCGGTTTAAAATCAGCTGAAAGATGGCCTTGGAAGGGAGAGGGACTAACCCCAGAGTAACTTCAAAAAATGAGAAAGCTCTAAAATACCAAAAACAAAACAAAGACCAGAAGGAAAAGAATTCACTGATTTAGTAGGCTATTACCCCGTGTGTAAGCACACTCACGGTAAATTCGGAAAGCAAAAACAAAAACCTGGCAACCTGAACCACCCGCGGGCTATTGGAGTCGCTCCCGGGGGAATAACTGTGAATGGATGGAAATAATTGAACTTTACTGGTACAAAAACTCTGGGGCCAATCCCTTCCATGAGCTAATAGGATTGAAGGAATATTAAGATGATCCGGCAAAGTTGAACAAGGGTTAAAAAGCTCCTAATAGTATATATTAGATATGTGGAAAAGGCATACAGCGAGCTACCCAGAAAATAGAAAGGATCCTGCACACTTGGAATAATTCGGTCCTTTTTCTTTACTCTACCTAAAACAGAGAGTAAAATCATTGAGCCCCTCTCTTTGAGACATTAAACAGACAAAGGAAGGAATTAAAACGGAAACTACCAATAGCGGGAGGCAACCAGAAGTGGAACGAGGAAGAATGACCTGCCAAAAGGATCATTCAATATTAACGGGGCCGCTACTTAGGCAAATGATGGCAGCTGGGGTTACAGAACCCCCATTTATCTCCTCAACCGACTTATCAAATTACAAGCGGTGGTAGAGATAGTTTTCCTAACCCAAACTTCAGAAGCCCTAGAACTCCTAGCCAAACAACATTCACAAATGAGAGCTTTTGTGTACCAAAACAGACTAGCTCTCGATTATTTGCTAACCGAGGAGGGAGGAGTGTGTGGCAGATACAACGAATCCGAGTGTTGTATAGAAATAGACGATTACGGAGAAACAATAAAAAGATTGGCTGCTGAAATTAAAAAAGTAGCTCATGTGCCAGTCCAAAAATGGAATTCAATCCTACAAGCCTACTGGGTGGGACCAGATATTTCGGGCAAGGGGCTTGGTGGAAGAAGCTAGTATTTTTCATCACTTGTTCAGTTGCCAGAATCATTTTCCTTCCCTGCTTAATTCCTTGCTTCATCAGACTAATTCACTCTGTTGTGCAAGGAATGCAGATTGCCACACTTCCAATTGATCCTGAGAAAGCGCAAGGGAGACCTACTCCTCTCTCTAAACTAATGAAATTTAGAAGAGGAAAAAGAAAACGAAAATGTGATTAAAGCCTTAAAGAAGTTTGAAAATAAATATAACCTGGGCACAAGCATATAGTGAGAATTCGTTAACAAACTGAGAAAAAGATGAATGTGAGTAAAAAAATTATTATAGTCCTCCCCTGCAGAATTGGATGAAATAACACGAATTTTTAATGTAATGAATTATTAGGCGGGGACTGTGAGAAATGAACTTGTAAAAATTCGTAAAAATCTAAATAAATGTATATAACAATAACGAAATAAAATTATAAAGTACAGTATGACACACAAGCCCTTCCCAGATCTAGCCACGAATTCCCACTCAAAGGATAACGATCCTAGCCGGCGCCCATCAACAAAAGAATAGACAGGACACGGCCATCAGGCTGACAGGAAAAAAAAAAAAAAAACTCCTCAAACTGACAGGGACAGGCTCGGTGACCATCAACGGGGGAAGAATAGGCAGGACAACGAAACATCAAGCCAAAACGGAGAAGCACCGACGAGATATTCATCACCGGACCCGAACACCTCGCCTTGCGGGCTACCGTTGGGGGAAGCCATCAAGTAAACAAAAGGAAAAATCCAGCCGAAATATCCATCGGCTCCAACCCGGATCCAGCCATCCCATCCGGATGGCCTGAACCACAAGAGCCACTCAGAATTTCTTTACATATGGGGGGACTCGGTCCCGGACGTCCATGTCGACTCTATTCTCCAATGCCAGGAAATCAATTCATACGACAATCAAGGACTGTTGATGAATGGTGCCTGCCTGGAATTTGGCCTCAAGGCTAAAAATCCCTATAAAAACCCCGGACAGTCTACCCTCCTGCGTGGATTTGGGAACACCTATACCTTTGAGTATAGACCCCTGTCCACCCAGCGCTGCGCTGTTTGTTTTATTGTGGTTTTCCCTCATTGTTTATTTTTTTATAGAAATTGTTTTATAATAAATTGTTTTTATTTAACCCAAATCTGCCTTTGCATTTATAACATTGTCACAGAATGACAGTCAGAGGCAGCCAGGCGTGTTGGTGAATCTGCTGGAAGTGTCTCCTTCCCTGCCCAGCTCTGTGCCCCATTCAGCAGCGGCTCTGGCTCTTCTGTACTGCATCAGATTGATACTGAATGTGATGATCTGTTGAGTGATGTTGATCTGCTGAAGTTCCAGTTCAACATCTGGAACTGGCCAGGTGTTTTTAAAGGAAAAACCCTGACTGCAGGGCCACACCAGAAAAGTAGGGTCAAAGCATCTTGTTTTCCCCACCTAGAAGCAGAAATAAATCATTATTTGCCATCAATGAGATATTTTATTCAAAATTCACAGCCAACTCTAATAACTCTTTCCAGTTGTTTTTTCTTCAAGCATTTCTGTTCTCTGTGGATGACATTTCTCAAAACTGTGGTTTTCTTTTTTGAGTGTCACTGAAAAGGGCTGGTTTTTGATCCTTGTTAAAATCTAAATGAACCTTTGATTGCCTTTCTTTCCTTTTTCTGATGTGGTCTTCCTTGACAGACATTTGTAGCCTCAGTGTTGTCATTGCTCTGCACAGAACATGTCATGCAAACCATCTAAAACCTTCTTATTCCCCTCACTCCCTACTGTTAAATTCCTCAGGGTGATTATTTTGGCTGTAGGTAAGAATTAAGTAAATAAATAGTTCGTAATTCCAGTAATATAAGAAGCAGAGGGTAATAAGTGTTTGTTAACCTCTTGCCTGATTGTGTCCTTCCATCAAGTGTAGGAAAAATCTGTGAATGGTGTTAAAAAACCTACCAGCCTTGTAAGGTGGGGCTGTAGGATTTGGCAGATGTTCAGTACAGAGATGTCCTCAGAAGAAGTTGTCTGAATAGTGGTTTCTGTGAAGCAATTTTAAGTTTTTAACTAAGAGCAGTTGTGTTTTACCGGGTTTCACATGAAAATAAAGTGGGGAGATCAAACATAACAAATGCAGCAAGGAGTCCTCCAGAGTTTGTAAAGCTTCCTGGATTATCCAGTGGCACTGAGACTTTCACCTAACTGAAACAAAATGCCTTTCAGGTTTCACTGTCAGGCAGTTTCAAACTGCAGTCATTTTTTAATTGCTATACACAAACCAAGGTACCAGTGCACCAGTTAGAATTCACTTTTAGAAAAAGATATTTAATATGGAAGTATATGAAGCATGTTTTCCCAAACTTTCTTCATTTCTCATCCAGAAAATGAGGAATGTTTGAAGAGAATGTGCTGTACCAATCTTGCTGCAGTCCAGAGTGATGTTCTCTGAGGGAGATTGCTCCCTTTGCTGACAGGATTTGTCACTCTCTCAGGTATATGACCAGGGAGGATGTGGCAGCAGCCTCGCTCTCCAAGGCCAGCAGCAGCGGGGGAAGCGTTCGCCTCATCTCCAAAGAAATGGGGGCTGCTCTGGACAAAGCTGCTTCTCCTGAACCATCCACAAAGTAGGTTTATTAATACATTAGGATAATTAAGTTCTTTTGCCACATTTTTTTTTAATGGTAGTAAAATTATCTGATATTATTGTATGCTTTGCTGAAGTACAGCAGTTAGATAAGAAACTTACTGTAGTGCTAATTACCTCTGTTTTATTCTTCTAATAATTTAGATTTTATCTGTTGTCTGCTGACAGAGCTGCTAATTAACTGAGTCTGACTAAAACAAAACAAGAGAAAAGATTCAGTTAGAGAAAAGAATGTTAGCTCAGCCCTCCTGTGAGGGGGATGAGATCCCCATCAAACTGGGGATGCAGAATTTGCTTCTATTTTGCCTCAGAATTAAAAAAAAAAGGAGCAAAGAAGTGAAAATTCCAAACGGGAATTGCCCTTTTAAAAATTTTTCTTAAACAAGCACTGTATATCCTATTTCTTATAAATTGGAAACTGATAGGCAGCTATGAAGATGGTAGAGAAATCAGGATCTTTAATGCTTCTGTTAAAGAGGGGGCTGAAACATTTTACTTTTGTATGTGTACGTGCCTGATAGAAATGACCATGTCTTTATAAATACAACATTATTTCAGCTAATAACTGAGTGTAGTAAGATGTGCAGAAGAAAAATCTGCCTTGCTATATTGGCAAATTTAGTTCAAATGGAAATGTAAACCAAGTAAAGGATTTGCACTGTGCAGTATCAATCTGAGTAAGGTATTATTTCAGCTCAAATGATTTTTCAGAACATAAAATCTATCTGATTGAAATACACAGTGCATAAAGCCCCCATGAACTGCCTGCTGCATACATCATTTATCCAGAGCTGTACTTTGTTCTCTGCCATCAGATTGCTTTCAGAAACTGGGAATGATCCCTCAGCCCTTCCTCCAGGGCAGACTGATGCCGAAGGCTCCTCCCTGTCCAAAGGATATCTGCAGGCCCTGGACAGCCAGGGGACCCCGCTGTGTCTCAGCTGCCAGCAGCCCACAGCTCAGCCCCCGCCCGGCTGCCCAGCCCGGGCGTGGGACACGCGCTTCTGCTGCCATGCCTGCCAGGAGGACTTCTCCATCCGCTCCAGCCAGAGCTACCTCCGCTCCAAGGTGTTCCAGATCGAGCATGGTGTGTGCCAGTGCTGCCAGCACAACGCCCAGGAGCTTTATCTCAGCGTCAGGGATGCACCCAGGAACCAGAGGAAGCAGCTTCTGGAGAGCTCTTGGATGTCTCACCTTCCCCTTGGGCAGGTGATGGTTCTGGGGTTTCAGCAGTAATAGGTGGTCTGGGTACAGAGTTAGAGACAGCCAAAAATGTTCTTGCAGATTTAAGATAGAAAGGTAACCTAGCACCAACAACAGAAGAAAAAACCAAGTCCTTAAAAACAATCAAATTAACTAAATTTCAGTGTCTTGTAAGACCTCTAAAAGGCACAGGCATCAGGGCTCTGATTCTATAGGGAGGTACATGTACAGCCAGGGCTGGGTGAAAATGTGCCAACTACTTACAGTCGTTGCTTGTCCAGTGAGAGTGTCAAGGCTGGATTTCTTCATCTTGATGAAAACTATAGCTAGCTACTTCCCAGAATTTCCTTGTTGCTAGTAGGATGTCCATGTAGTTGAGGAGTTTCTCACCCTTGCCATGTCCCCTGTGTGCTGCAGCTGAATGAGATGATCAGGAGCCCAGCGGAGGGGCAGTTCTGGCAGGTGGACCACATCCAGCCTGTGTACAGCGGAGGAGGACAGTGCTCCCTGGAGAACCTTCAGACCCTGTGCACAGCCTGCCACAGGGAGGTCAGTGTGTGGAGCCAGGAATCCTGGCCCTCTCACAGGGAATGGGGTGGGGGAAACTGCACCTAGGGTCCCCCTCAGCCCTGTTCTCTCCTGCTGCAGAACCTCAGTGCTCACAACCTCTCCTTCCCATACAGCCAAGGTGGAAAGGCAGCATTAAACTATTACAATATGACGGTTTCCTCTGGAATTAGTAAAATGTTGCCTTAATAAACATTTGCATTTCCTCATGCTGTCTCCTGCAGAGGTAGACTGGAGTTTAAATGCTTTCTGCTGGGTGTGTTGCCAAGTATCAATACTCACTGAACCAACCTGTCTCTCTCTTTTGCAGAGAACTGCAAAACAGGCCAAGGAAAGAAGCCAGTTGAAGAGAAGGTCTTTAGCTACAAAGTATGGCTGTGATATCACAAAATTTTTGGTGAAGAAGTAAAATATACAATACATTCAGGTACATTGTAACTGTAAAACCAATATAGTTAGTGTTTTCCTCTTGCACTTATTTAACAGAAATTGCTGTATCATGCAGTTGGTAGAGAGCAGAAAATAAGGAATGAAACCAAAGAAATCATATGTAACATCCAAAATACTTGATCATCATGGTTTTTTATTGCCCTGTTTTCAAGCTGAATTTTTGTATGTAACTTGAATGCCATTTTAAAGTATTATGGTTTCCTCTTGCAGGGTAGTTAGAGCTGTAAGTATTTAAGGAAGTTCTGTTGAAGTTGCTGGTGGTATTACAGGGTTCAATTGTAGTGGGAACTTAATGGACCTAGAAGCTGTCTTAATTATTTTTGTTGCTCACATACCAAAACCACAGAATAAAATGCAGCGATTGTAACAAAAACTAGCACAAGTGATTTGAGTCCTCTAGTACTGCTCACCCACAGGAAGGCTGATTTTTGGCATGGGCCTGACTTACAGGACTTTGGCATTTCAAACTGATGTCAGTTGAATCCTGGTTTTACTTAAACCAGCTTGTATTGAAATGTTACTCAGGATAGGAAACTAATAATACTAGCAATTATCTCATCAAAGGTCATTTCTGGGAAATGCTATAGTTAAATTCTCCTTAATGAGATTGCAGAGATCCTGGTAATTTTGGACTGCTTACCTGGCTTGCTTTTCAGATACTTTAAATAAATGCAGTTCTTTCTCCTGGTGATTTTTTTTAATGCTCTGTTTCTCCTCACCACTTGAATACTGAGTTGTAAGCTCATGAAGCAGAGCTGTGCACAACGTATTATCCGACAGTGCAGGGCTGCAATTTCAACTACAGCTACTTAAAATAAGCTGAGTTACCCTTCTGAGAAAAATCCTTAAAGTTACAACTCTTGAACAAGAAAAAGACTGCTTAAGACAAAGTTGTTGCATCAGTGCACCATTTGCTAGTCAAACAGGCTGTGTTAATGATGTTTGTGGTGTCTGAGTATGATAAAGGAATCACCTCCAGCACTATAAATGACCAGGTAGGAATAGCCTGATAACAAAGGATGAGAGACTTTCAAGTTTCTACAGCCTTTACAAGAGGCCACACTGCAGTGTAATATTTCATTAGAGAGTAGGAAATCAAGAGTATTGGGGAAGAAGCTTAACCTAAATTATACTTATCAGTAAATCAGGAATTTCCTGGAGTAATTAATTTTAAAGAAGCCACAGAGACAAACAGCAGCTACAGGTCTTTATCGTACTTACCCTGATGTCTGAGGAGATACACAAACAGCCTGGACAACAAGGTCCATGACATGATTTTTTACCTTCTTTAACTCTTCTTCCCTAAAAAATGTATGTTGACTTCATAGAACTTTATGTAAGAAGACTCTGATCCCTGTCCCCTCAAAGAAGTTTTAGGGTAACACCTGGGATACTGCTACTAACAGCAGAACTAAACTCAGTGTAGTCACAATGTCCTTCCTGGAGCAGAGCGTGCAAGGAGGGCATGGAAAAGCATGGCAATACTGAGAGCCAACTGTATGTTCGTATTTATTGAGTAATGTCCACAATACTGTAGCTGTTTGTACATTTGTAAAGTAACTCTGATCTTCTGCTGATTCTCATTCAAACAGATGAAGGTCACTGTAATGCAACATTGGCACATGTGGGGTGAGGGGCCAGAGGTGACAGAGCTGTCCCCTCCTCTCCCATCGATGACAGGGAGTGCAAGTAAGAGCCTTGGTGAACAGCAGTGAGTTGCTCACAGTGAAACACCTCTGGGGTGTCATTCCATCCAGCTTTGGCCCTTGCACACAGGGAAGGATATAAAATATCCCAACCCCTCAGTGATTCACTGCAGGCTGCCAGTCAGACTCACTGTCCACTTAGTTCTCTCTGGGAGAAGTGATGAGATCTTGACAAGCAGGAGACTTCAGCACAAACTAGAGAATAAACTGTACACTTTAAATAAAAGTAATTCAGAAGCACTTGAAACAGTGATTAACCAAAAAATATGGGGCTCTGTGATTATGATTAGTAATAAATATAAATTACTTAACGTTTATATATATCAATTTAAGCAGACTAACGTCACTTGATAAAGTCTGATCCTGAAGTGTAAAGCAGCACGTTCTGCATGAATTTCAACATATTTGCACACAGCCCCTTCAGGTCCGTAATTAAGCTAATGCAAGGGAAGGAAAATACGCTCCTTTTGGACAGAGAGTTTGAAGTCCCTCCTGAAGCCATTCCAAACCTCGGAGCTGAGTTGCTCCAGCCGCCTATCACGGCGGCCGATCCCGGTCCTTGGGAAGCGGCGCTCCGGCTGCAGCGCACGCCAGTACCCGTGCATCGCTCCCTGCCCGCAGCAGCGAGTCCCCGGCGCACGGGCCGTGTCAGAAGAAGGTGGTGTCCGCCGAGAAGGCCCCTGCCAGCCGGAAATCCTCGCGGGTCAGCACGCTGTACATGCGCTGCGGCAGCGCCTTGGAGTAGGGGGCGGGCCGGGGCACCGAGGTGCGCAGGATCACCTCCCGGCCCGTGGGCGGGGGGAACTCGGACTGCAGCCCCTGCCTGCGCTCCTCCTGCGAGCCCGGGCGCCGCAGCTCCTCCTCCAGCGGCGGCACGGCCGGCACCTGCGACAGAGCACAGCGACAGTGACAGGGCAGGCTGCTCTCTAACACTGGGACTCAGAAAACTGTTCACAGAGGAGGACTAGGAGGAGGAGGACACATCAAGAGGCTTTATGTGTACACAGAGCAAAGCACTAATGGGTTGCTAGGAAATAAAGCAAACTCAACCAGATGGAAGAACCCTCGTGTGGATGGTGAAGCTCTGCCTAGCTGAAGCTCTGATGTCTGGCAGTGTGAAGCAAGGGCTGTGCCTGGAGGACATGGTCCCTTCTCAGACAGGGTGCTCTTCTCAGCGCCCTGCAGCTACAGGAGGCCAAGGCAGCCTCCACTTCAAAATCATCAGTGCTGCTACTGCAGTCCTGACAGTCAGCTGCCTTTGAGACTCCAACACTACTGCAGGATGGGTTTTTCATGGCCAGAGAGCCTTGCTGAACTCACTGCAGAGCGAGTGAGACCCTGCACAATCCCAACAGCTGCTCATTGCCTCAGAACCAGGCAGCAGCAACACTAATGCCTGGATACTGGAAGAAGGGCAGGCATGCCCAACAAACATTCCCTAATTACGTATACCTATGGATACACACACCCCCACCAATACCCTAATAGGGTCCTTCCTAATTCAAGCATGTACAACTCCACAGTGGCACCATCACTGAGGTGTGGCAGAAGCCACTGGCTGCTCCTCGTGGTCCCTTGCTGCTGCCCCTCTGCTCCAGCCCTCCCCCAGCAGCAGGGGGACCCAGCCCTGCAGGCTATGCCACAGAACCCACCAGGGACAAGTGCCACGTGTCCCCATGAGAACAGCTGGAGGAAACCAACAGAGACGATCTTCCCAGTGCTACCCTTTACACAGTTACCCTGCTTCTTTCAAATATCTGTGTCCAAAAAGTTCCACAGCTTCAGGAAGCACTAAATGTTGGGAATGCAGGATCCAGTTCGTCACCACCTCCCCCCCAAAACATCAACAAACAGTGATGGCAACAAAGAATATAAAAGCATAGCCACATATTTCAGCATCAGAAATCAATACTCACTTGAATAAATGTTTTTTGTTTGGTTGGTTTTTTTTCATTTTGAGAGGAGTTTTTTTGGTGTGTTTTTTTTTTGTTAAACATTTCTCTTTCTTTTCACTATGCATTATTAAGCTCTAAAAATAAACTGAATGCAGAAAAACCATTCTGGAAACACAAAGTTACTTCTACACTCAACATTGAATACCAGTACAAACTAAATCTGGCTCTGCTGCAGTACATCTACCAGAAGGTTCAGCTCTATGCAGAAAAGATGAGAGGGAAAGGAGGGACAAAGTCGGTTACCTCATCAGAAGATTCAGTCAGCTTGGAAAGGGATGAGAAAAGAACCAGTGATGAAAGACAGAAACAAAGGCAAGTCAGAGGTGACTTACAAGAGGTTAGGAGGAGACTGCAGGTTTAAGAGACATCATGCACTCCAAGAACATGCAATGGCTATCAGAATTTTCCTGAGAAAACTCAAGAACAGAACACATTAGACACAGCTCAGAGAGGACTCCAGGTTCAAAAGGTAATGAACAAAGAACTCATTTCACTTCTATTTACCAAACAGCTCTCTACTGAAATAACTCATGGCAGGTTAAACACTAACTGGGGTTTGTAGCAAGTTGGTTCCTGTCCCACTAGGAAACCTTAATTAACACTGACCAGCTACTAATGGGAAATACCTGTAACCCTGCTTTAGTTAGCAGTGTTTCAAAACAAAACCCTAGAAATTTGCACACATCCTCTAAGGGTAGAACTGAGATTTGGAAACACACTGCCTCTCTTAAAGAGGCAAGTGCATTTGTGTGCAAAACTGACAGGGCACAGTATTGGGCTTTACAGGAGAGTCTGTAAAGGTGGCTGGTTGGGAGGTTCAGATTTGCAAACACATTTTCCCTAGAGACTAGAAGAATAAAAGAAGTGTCCTGGTTTTCATTCCTCAGAATAACCATGGTCTGTTTTCAGAATGGTCCTTTTTTATGCTGAGTTGCAAAATAAAGATTATTACAAAAGCAACGATCCCTTAAAAGTGTTTAACACCCAATCACAGCAATTATTTCCAAATGGGATTTTAGGCTGCTACCTTGTTATTACCACTGTAGTTAAATTTGATTTAGAAAATCTGATGCTATGAACAGGTGTAATTCTGATAGAAGCTGAAGGCTGACTTCAGTCCATGAGGTTTGGAAATCAGTACTTTCAGGCTAATTATTCCAAAGACTGCTTAAGAGAAAAAGGCAACATTTATATCACTATCAGCAAGGGAAGGGTCTCCAGAAAACAGATGCAACACTAGCAAGAGGTAAACTGAATGCAGAAACTGAAAAAGAACTGAAACTTCCTAAGCATGCTGGTTTCCACAGAAGAAATCTCAAGTATTCCAAGCATAAGCCTTAGTTTAGGAAGTTACTCCTTCTAAAATATATTATGACCTGTTTCTCTACATTCCTCTGTGAAACAATCAGCACTTGACCTTGCTGTGATAAAGCTGTATTTTGTCTTGCCTTAACAGCATTACTGACGTTACCATTCGCAGTACATAAAGCATTACTGACACCTCTATCTACCCAGCTGGCTTCAACTGTTTAACATCCCAGCTCACTCACTCTTTGGTCTTGCAAGGTTCTGTTACTGCCAAAATCATGTTGAACATCACAGAAAACACCTCAAGCACATTTATGACAATACATGCAGATATGCAGACAAAATACACTGGTGCCGTATGGTAACTCATTGCCTCATTCTGGTTAAATCAGAGAATCAGAGCTCTCTCTTACCCTCTGAGCATTCAGAAACAGCTTGTGAATGATGCTGCCAGCAGGTCCTCTTCCTGCACCAACAACTGATACCTCTGGCTGCTCCAGGAGACTGTTTACAAATCTGATGGAACAAATGATTGAAAAGGAAAAAGGAATGGTTAATCCTTGGCCAGATCCAGTGTGCTGAACTAAATGAGCTGTTTCCTGTGCCAAGGCCTTCACCAAGCATCATTTGCTCAGGGTGAGAACTGGCAGATTCTCTTGGTTCTCTATTCTAAAAGCTTAAGGAAAAAATTCTCTCTGTTACCTAAGAATGAAACTCAGGCTCCTAAAGCAGCTGTATAAAATCAACAGGAAAGCCTCCATGGTGTTGGCCATACAGAAGTATTCACACTGATAATTTTCTTTAGCACACAGACATTGCTTTGGTCAGACATCGTATCTCTGAGCTCCCAACATGTACTGCACAAATGTCATCTCTCCCTCCCAGCACAGCAGCAAGAAGTTAACTTGGGTCGTATAACACATTAGTCATCTTGAGCAGCAAGTAAATAATCTGACAGCAGGTAATGATGCAAGGGAACATTCCTTGTCACCTTCCATTCAGAGCTGCTCAGTGATGTTTCACATCAGCAAGAAGACAAGAATAAGAAAACTGTGGAAGGGGCTATTTCATTCCATAATATTTATAAAAAATTACTAAATTTCTAGTCCTAATTCTACTGTTCTGGTAACAGTTCATCAAATATACCTTTTATATACGCAAAAAAAATAGTTAGCCCCAGTACTGTCAAGATAAAACCAAATTCTATTAAAACAGCCTGGATCAAAAGTCTCCAAAGAGATGCTTAATTGGAGGAGCACCCACGCACATCATCTCTAGACAGTCTAGTGACAGGGATACCCAAATATGATTCCTAAGTATTTCTTTATTGTCACCACTGTCTTAAGTTATCAAAGTACAAACAAGGGCATCAGAGGAAAAACAAAACAACACAGTGAAAAATAATTCGAAAAAACAAGTCACCTTTGTAGATCTTCTTTCTCCTCTTCATTTTCACATTTCTCTACCCCAAATTTTGCTTTGAGAGACCTTGCCCTGGCAATGATGGCTTCCACACTCATAATCTGAGCAATTATTTCCTGCAAGAGTTTAATGAAAGAGTTCATTAAAAAAATGTTATTTTAACATTGACATGAACAGTGCAAAAGTCTATCAGGTTTTCAGCCCCAGCCACTACAAAAGCCTTACTTCCAACTTCTTGTCCTCTGGACTGGGAAAACGTAGCACTTTGCTGGAATGGGATATTATCTGCTTAATAATCTTCTTAACTGAAGATATATCTTCTAGTGCTTCTATTATAAGGAAAGAAACAAAAGTTGTAATTACTGACTTCATCACTGTTCCCCCTTAAATATCTTAACAATTTATTAAACATTATTTACCTTCCTCCTTTACCTTGAGTACAGCTGCATGGATGATGCAAGGCAGAAGATGCCTCGCAAGGTCAGCTGGTTTTTGAACTGCGAGGTAATGAAGCACCTGCAACATTAAAAAATTTTAGTGATCAAAACTACTTCCCAAAAATTAGGTTATCTAGGAAAGATGAATTCACAAGAATGGAACACCACTGTAAAACAGGACTTGAGAGGCAGTTTTACATGAATCCTCCCAACAGGTCAGAATTGAACTAAAAACTGTATTAGGAAACTAAAGTGTTCCTAACACATATGCAGGTAAAAATCTGGTTTATTTTCTAATAATTCAAAGAAGTACCTAAGTAACATTGGGTACGTTTGGGTACTTCCAACACCCTCCTGTACAGCAGCAGGAATTTTCAATCAACCCTAAGCCACACAGGAAACAGTTCAGTAACCCCAAGGACACAGTACAAGGAGCTGCCAGTATCAAAATGCTGCAGGGGGAGGAAGGAGGGGCTGCAGGGAGCATCACAGCCAGACTGGCACCAGCCCCGGAACTTTCACCTTCTCAGCCTCCCTGGTGTCATCAAAAAGCCTCTTCTGCCTCCGTGCTGGGACAGGCTTTGCTGTTTCCCAGGCCTCCACCCACATGTTGCTGGGAATCTTCATCCGAGCGCTCAGCTCGCCCCTAATGACTTTATTCCCCTTCTCATCAACCACTTCCTCCTCAATGTAGTCCCGAGGCGAGTACCACCTCACAAAATCCTCCAGACAACAGCCAGGATTAGCTGCCTGCAGGGAGAAGAAGACAGAAAATTTATTCCTAAAAAATCCTACAAAAACATGACAGCCTGGGTAGGAGGGCAATGTGGTTTAGTGGGTAGAGCACAGAGTAAGAGACAAAATTCAGGAAATTCTTCTGTCCACAGCCAACGAAGTGTACAGTAAGACAGAGGGAATAAAGCATAAACCAAGACAATGGCAAGGAGTAAAACCCACATCAGCAGCAACAACAACAAAAAAAATCACCTTCTCATCACCCACTTTATGTACATTCATTACATTCATCAGTTATTTCAGGCAAGCTCAAGTTCATACTGTTAAGATTCTACCTGGCACCTGCCACATGCAATAAATAGGAATTTTCACTAAGCTTATCCCATTAAAGACTAAAAGAATCAGTGGGCTGCCTAAGTATGTTTTCAGCACTGACTTTCCATCTTTTAACACACCAGTGACAAAATTCACCATTTCTTCCGTTTAAAAGGAACTTTAAAAAAAAATCTTCCCCAAACAAAAATAACTTCATTTTTCATAGATGCAGTATTACTACAATTAAATACATCCATGGGTCCAGAACATAAAAGGAATCCCAGTTTTCTATTTCATATACCTATGAAGAGTGTACTTGTTCTTCCAGTTACAGTTCTCTGTTTTTATTTTGAGACTTTAGATTACTTGCACCATATAAATAAAACTTCTACATATATCTAATATGCCATGAGTCACATAATAAACTGTTTAGTTACATTATAAATACTCTAACTGTATATGCACATTATATCCTTTTACCATAAACACTGCAATAATTAAGAAGATATTTATGGCTATTTCATTACAGAATCTCCGATCTTTTTAGCGTTGAGCTCCTATGATGACAGTAGTGGATGTGCTCTTAGCTCCCTCTGCAGAGCTCAGACAGGAAAGGAAACCCAAAACCACAGTCCAGTCCCAAGCTGATGAACGACTGTTTTAATTCACAATTGATTAATTGTATGTTTGATGTGTTTTTTCCCTTCCCACAGACGTGGTGTAAATTTACTGGGATGTTACAGTGTAACAGACCACATCCTCACAGATTTTTAAATGTGCCAAGAGTTTTCCCAATAGGTTTTTATTTTCAACTTGAAACTAATTGGAAACTGCTTTGTGAAGGAAAAGAACTTAAGAAACCTACAGAGCTGTGGAACAGAAGCAAGAGGGACAGTTTAATTAAGAAGAAAGCAACTGAATTTCACGGACGCATGCAAGCAGTGCTACCTTGAAGGACTCCATGTCTGAGAGCAGGCAGGCGCTCTGCATGCGCGCCCGCAGGTGAGCACCCTCTGCGGATGTCCCCAGCTTTGCCAGCACCTCTGACTGCTCCTCCAGCAGGTCTTCAGTCATGGGGGCCGGCTCCTGGGACAGGGAAACACACAGGGTTACAAACAACCTCTCCTGGACTCAGCCCAGAGCAAGGGAGGAGAAGCAGGAAGCTCCCTCCCACCACAAGTTCATTCTGCTTCGTTTGTACTCAAAGGAAATTATCATAACTTTCTACTGCTTAAACAGTTCAGCCTCAAGGTGTACAACTGAAGAGGACACTAACAAAGAAACTAAACAGAAAATAACCTGTGAATGAGGTAACAATATAAAGATATATTGCTAAAATGCCAAAATCCAAATGAAATCCAGGAAGTGTTTGACTGTTACAATTTTGCTGAGATGCATGAAAATCTACCCAAAGCAATGCAGAATTTTTGCTGTTGATACTGTCAGCACATAATTAATTGAGAACATTTTGTCTGACTACTCTCTGCTCATACATTTTACCCAAGCAAAGCAACATTAATTAGAAATAATTTCTCTCAGGAGAATGAAAACCACTGTATTCTTCATGCATGATTGATTTCAAACTACTTTCTGTAACAGCACCACTTCCTATTTCATCCCTGGTCACTCTACAGGAAAGCCTGTTGATGTCAGGTAACATTTCTAGTTGTTTGATGATAAACCTGCTTTAGAGAATAACACCAAACCAAATTACTATGGCCTTTTAGATGTGAGTTGAGAAATTATAAAAAAAACAAGTACAGCAGCAAAACTGATCCAGTACTGTGCAAAATCAGGCAGAAATCCCTGTGGTGCAAGAACCACAGCAGTTCATATTTTATAGAAAAGAAAGTAAGGAGGGGATGAAAGATGCCTCAAGAACAGGAAATAAAAAGAACCCCAAATTTAAGGTAAGCAAGGAAGTTTAATTCTTGTTTAAAAATATTATTTGGAGTGAAATTTGGTACGGACACTCACTCTCAAACAAAAAACAAAAGAGTGTGTGAGATTAACAGCCTAATTAAATTTTAAAGACTAAAAACAAAGTCTTAGGTCAAAAACATTCAGCAATTTTAAGAGACAAGGCTGTAACCTGCAAACTATTCACAGTTTCACAGTCCCAGGTATGAGCCACGGTCTGTGTATTCTATTGCACATTTGGCTCAGCTCCTGCTCCCTCACCTGTGTTATTGGAACGTAGAGAGGCTCTCCTGGATGCAGCAGCATCAGTTTTCCATGTGGATGCAAACGACCTTCTGGTTTTAAGTTTACAGACTCCTTTGCTCCTTTCCTGCCATTTTCCTGTCCATTTCCTTTAAGATCTTCTGTGTCACTGAGACATTCAAAAAATTCCTCTTCACTGTCACTCCACGATTCCCAAGACTTGCCAAATTCTTTTTCCTTGTCAGGGTTATCACCAGAAGCACCACCAGGTGAACGATCAGACGTGCTCCCCCTTTTCCCCTCATCTCTTGCTTTCTTCCTTTCAATGCAACAATTTAGCATCTAATTTAACAAGTTAAAAGACCAAAAAACAATCCTTCAGCAATGATTCCCCTTATCATGAGATTGTAGGAGACAATCATACAGGAAAACTTGTAGAGCTACTGAAAAGATCTTACAAATCTAAAAGATAACAATTCCTCTAAACTTGTTGCTATAACAAAATTTTTCTCAAGAAATTAATTCCACACCCAAAAGCCACAAGCACAACTAAATCTACAAAACAACATGTTTAGATAGTAATTGTTATAATTTTGACAGTGTCCTTAGGAGAAAAATAATTCTTAAATTTTCAGGGATATTTACCTGAAGCTTCTGATGCAGTAAACAACATCTCAGATCTGGAGAGCCATTAGCTAATCTAACAAAAGGCAGAAGTGTAACCATTATCAATTATAAAGTTCAATCTTTCACATACATGTGATCTTAGATCACATGAAATCTAAAACAGGGACAAATACCCACACTGAACCCACCTCCACCATTTCAACTACACAGCTCTTCTATTGTCTCAGTAGACAAATCCAAAATTTAAATTACATGTATTTACCAGAGGTAATTTCAGGCACTTAGAGGCCACTCACACTAGTGTAAAGCACCTTGCATTTCCTGGTCAGTTTTCCAATTGAAAGCTGAAAAGATAACTGCTTTCAAACAGGAATTAAGCATCTTTGACTATACTTTTTAAACTGCAGTGATACAGCGGAGTGAGTCACTGCTATACATTTCAGCTTCTATTTTATCTGCTAGTGTAACCATTTCAAAGTACAAACTAGTGATTAAATGGCCAGTCTGTCACATAAACAAGAACCTAAAAGCCCAACCAAAACACCCCAACCCTAAAAGCAGGGTACATTATTGCTGTACTTCATCTTGAGAGAGCCCTTGGTTTGGTCTGCCCCAAGCTCTGCTGCAGCAGTCAGAACCTGGAAGGTTCTGGAATACCTGGAATACCTAAAAAGGCCATTGCACCAGCAGGACCTTGGAACAGCTCCATTAGAAGAGAGGTGAAACTACACCACAGTAGGTTTTTTCTCTGACCCTCATTCACACAGTGGAGTGAATGTCTAAGCTGAGCTTCCCCAGGCATTTTGAAGTTTTCAAAGGAGGGCACAGATGCTTTTTCCTACTCCCTCCCCTTTCTTGCACTAAGGAAGTAGAGTAATAAAAACAGAGATAGCATCTGCAATTAAAAAAACCCAAAACTGCATGTTTCAGAGTCATAGTGACCCCGTTCAGTTCCTGGAACAAAGAACATTTTCTATGACCAAGGAACAACAACAAGTCTTACCCTGGAATAAGGTAGTTGTTTTCCCATCTGTAACGCATTTCCAGCACAAACTCTTGCCAAAGATGTGCCACTCCTTTGACTCCGCCATGGTAGAAGTTTATCATACAAAGACATAAAGCTAATTTGTATGTCAGACTGTCAGATGGAGCAGACTTAAACTGACTGAAGAGATTCTAGAGAAGAAATAAAAGAAAGCAAGAAATACAGAAACAATGGCATTGTTTTCTAAAACCATGTGATCTCTTTCCTGTTTGTCAATAACAAGCAACATTTTAAGCTTAGAAGATAACAAAAACTACAGGCTTTGGAAGAAAAAAAGAATTAGAAGGAAACAGAAACCATCACTTCTTCTGCCTAGAGATTTCACAAAGATAAATTCCTCTTTCCAAAATCTAAGTATTTCAAGATGTAGGGCAAGCACAGCAAAGTCTGTATAAACACACACTCAAAATTGCTTTCTCTCTTGTGTGACTCAACAAAACTTACATAATCTTCATTCTCTGGAGGAGGATTGTTTCCTGCTGAAGTGCTGGCTCTGTTTTCAAATACATCTGCAAGTTTGTCAGCAGCATCAGGAAATAAGAACTTGAAGAGAAAAAATTAACCTTCCATCAGTATGGTTTTACTGCCTTTCCCACTTTCTCCATAAAGCTACTGCTGGCTTCATACCAGCAATCCCTATAATTAAAATTGTTAGCAGAGTTCAGAGGTCAGTTTTAGCCCACTTATAGTACACAGACTTGTAACAACTTGGGCTGTTCCAAGCTGATGAATGCAATTCAAATACTGGAACTGACATCAGATATTTTTACATCTGCCATAGGCTCTAAACCAAATGCATCAGTGTATGAAGTCCATGTGTTCTCTGAATCCATGTGCAGGGACAGCTCACTCACCAGGAGAATGGTGTTCAGCACATCATTGTTCAGAGGAGACTCATCCACACCTCTGTGCTTGCGGATCTTTTTCTTGGCACTGTGAACCATATTGGTGACTGATAGTTTGGGGATTGGGACTGGTGCTGGCTCTGTGAGCTTCGACAGTGCGTGGGTGATATCAGCAACGTCTAGCAAATAAAATAAAAGCAATTAGAACAACATTTTTAAAACCCCTAACATTAGATCATGTCTCTTCAAAAGCTGACCTGTCTTAATCAGCCTATTTACCGTGTAGTGATATTTAACCCTTGTGAACCAGAGCTACACCTCCGTGGGCAGGTTCCATGCCTGACATTCACTGTTCTTAGCAAATACAAGCAGCAGAAGGAGGTCACAAATGAGTCACAGACTGCCCTTGATTCAATTCACCAAATAAAGTCTAGACTGAGCTGGCTGCAGGTAGTGCCTGCTGTAGCAGCACTGCTACTGCAGAGTTACCAACAGAGTATCCCAAAAGCGTGCTGAAGACTCAAGTGTTTAAACCCTGTTCATACATTATACTAATAAACACACTGCAGGTAACAGAGACTGCTCCAGCGCATGCTAAGGATTTAGATAAATCTTAAATAAATCCTGTATTAATCACTGGGCTCACACAGTGTAAGCACAATTCTGTTTTAGAATCTTCAAGTAAACTCAAATCAAAAGACTGGGGTTTTTTCCGAGCTGCTGCTGGTAAACTTTAGAATGTCTCTTACAATAAACGGAATTAACACTGTTATAAGGAGAGCTGACAAATTTAAGTGCTAAACTTAAGTGTTAATTAGCAGCAGCAGCCTGAAAAAGCCCATCTTGGCAAGATAAGAGATAAGAAAGACTAAAGAAACTGTATCATGCACTATGAGTAATACACACCCGCCTCAGTCTAACACCTTTTTAAGCTCACTAGCAAGCCCCTTCCAAACTAAGATCAAGAATAACCAAGGAAAATACATTGACACAGGTCATATTTGGAGGGAAGAACAGGTGTCAAGCATCAAGAATACACAGCACTATATACAGCAAGAAAAGCCAAGGAGAGGGACAGAGACATCAAAATGATGGCACTATTTATATAGCTGGGATAAAGCCTGACTTGCTGATCAGATAATTTGGGCAGTTTTTATTTTCCTTTTTCCTAAAAAGTTCTTAAAATGGAGAGGATGAGAGCAAAGCCTTTCAAACAGATTAAAGACTCTTTAAACTGGTTGTTAACATGTACTACAGAGTACATCAAAAAAGGAGAAAGAAGTGCAAAAAGCAAAAATACATAAAACTATACAGACAAATCTCATGCATCCTATAACCAACTCTTGTACACTGTAGTCACATTTTAAGCTTTTATATTCCTGCAAAAGGAAACAGCCACAACCATAACAGGAGTGATTGTTCCTCTGGGACTCTGGGAGCTGAACTAGAATTCATGAGAAATTTCACCAGAAATTTGGCCAGAAAATTCCCAGGAGTATTACAGAGAATGTGCAAGTTATAAATACCAGTCAAGGGTACAGGGAACGTAAATTAACACAAAACAGTTAAATACAAGTAACTCAAATCAACTGGATTTTAGTTTTACCTTTTCCTTCCTCATCAAATGCAGACCTTCCAAGTATCTCATCCGTTGACTCTTTCCGACGGCAAAGCTTGAAGAACTCAGTGAGGAAATCACCTGTAAGAGGAACAAAGCTTCTGAACTCAAACAAACATCTCACTGAACAATGATCCAGCACTCCAAATTATGCCCCAAGGACAGTAATTTTTATCTTTTCTTCTGAAAGAACATCTGGTAATTTGTTCTGAAGCCCAAATATTTTAAACCACATAATTAAAGCTCAGGTAAATGCACTCCCAGTCAGCTCTTGGCCACCTCTCCAGAACACAGCTCTGTCTGCAGTTTAATTCACCCAAAGCAAGACAAAACTTGGAAAGTTTTGAAGCCCTTTTCCCCACAAGCTCGAAGGCAAGGACAGACAGGGAAGTAGAGCTCTCCAGAAGTATTAATCCTTCCTATCATACAGGCTGGTTGAACTAAGGAGATGGATACATGCAAAACACACTTAGTAAAATGGGAAGATTCTAGAAAAACTAAATTTTCTCAGAACACAGAGAAAATTCTTATTCTCTGGAACCTGGTGAAATAAGAACAGCAATGAATTTCACCATACACAGGATAAACTACAACAGGAACTTACGTATTAGCAAAGCTTGCGTTCTTGAAAAAGAAGCCCAAAATACTGTTTACTCAAAAAAATAAGGGGAGTAAGCAAACAGAGGCCATCAGGTAATCAACAATTCAACCCTAAATTCATAACTTAATAGTTTTAGTTTAAAAGCTGCAAGAGAAGACAAGAAATTCTCATGTCTTACCCAATAGACATTGAGGGTTATCTGCTTTTCTAACTCTCACAGACCACTGGGGTGCTTGAAGTGGATCCAGGTCGCTTGAGGTTAAAAAAAAAATTAAAAAAGGAAAAGAAAAAAAGAAAAGAAAAAAGAAAACCAACTGCCACTGTAAGTATTGGAAAGATGAGTATCAAATTCTCAATAAATGTCATGTCATAACCAGTGAGGTCACCACATTACATAGAACACAAACACTGAAATTCAAGCAAGAACCCCTGTTCTCATGTATGTGCATGACATGAAGAAGAGACACTTCCTCCTCTTTAGCAGAAAACCTGGATCACAGTTATTGGGAGAGGGATATCAAGCAGTGAATTCTTTTTACCTTCCATTCTCCACTATCATCTTTTACAGGAAATACACGATACACAAAATTTTCAAGTCTAACATGAGAATATGCTCAAAACCAGGGGTTTGTGTTCTGTTGAGATTACAACAGAATAATATTTTCTCACAGAAATGCATTTCAAAAGTGTTTTCCCAAATCAGATGTTCTATCAGCTGACATTAACATTCCTCAAAATGGGTTCTTTTTCACATGCAAAGCCACGCAGTGTTTGAGATGCCATTAAAATGCAGTAATGAGCAAAAAAGCACTTATTTGCAACTCAGAGAAGATACTTACGAATAAACATCGTTGTCAACAATTATCCCTTCTGCGAGGTGAGGCCATGTTGTAGCTAAATGCAGCTCACTGAAACAAAACAGGATTTGAGTCTCTCAGTGATAGCAGAGTGTTCCCTTCATCACAGTTCATGTTGTGATAGCTCATATTTGATTCCCTCTATGTATTTTGTTCTGCAGTAAGTTTTCTCACTGCATACATGAGAACAAGTCTAACCCTTGAACAAAAGCACATAATTTTTAAGGTTCATCTTAATAATTTCAAAGATAAATGGGGTACTGCAGAAGTTTATAGTAAAAAACATATGAGCTTGAACTCTGAACATCATCAGACAATTGTACAAATGGTTTTATTTGTTATTAAACTATTACTTTTCGCAGATGTTTCTGATGTACTTGTATAATTAAGGATCTGTTGGGCACCCTAAGTAGTAGGTAGGCAACACTGAGATTTGAAATAACACACCTTTAAGTCCTTCATTAAGGAAGTTATAAAACAGTTTTCTGAGCTCTTCTCTTACCTAATAGGATCTTCACAGGCACCAAATGGTAACTTCCCAAATTCCAAGCCTCCAACTTCTCCCCCAACTAGAGCATCTATATCTGAAGAAAAATCAACACATTTTCCATAAAGAATTTGTGGAACTTTTGAAGCAGCATTCATTTCACTGCAAAGACTGTAACTTGCAGGATGACCAGAGAAGAGCTGAGCAGTTAAGGTGACTGAGCTAGAAGACAATCCTAACATACAGTCAGAGTAATTGCTACCAACAAAAACTGGGAAGTAACCATGAAACAGGACATTCAAAGGGACAGATAAAATTCTTGTCATTCATACTGAGGGAAGGTTATTCCCTTCATACAGGCAATGATGATAACTATAAAGACAGCCCTAAAGATTCAATGTTGGCACAAGAACAGACACAAAAGTGCCATAAAAATACTTGGGCAGGAAATTAGTTCCAAGCAGAAAAGAAAGACTCTGGAAGTGCAACTCTGCAGGGTGAAAAAAATAACTACTTTAAAAAGTTGACAATTTTATCAAAAGAGGACTTAATCAAATGATCTTGGGGATTCCCTGTAGTTCCAAGTACTTAGAGATGTCTCCCAGCACCCTCAGGCACTTTCCATGTTGTAGCCATTAAATACATAAACCAAAACCAGACAGCCTCCACTGAACAAAAATTAAAGTGGGTAATAATAATAATGTACTGTAATGCCATTATAATAATGCTGCTACAGCTTCTGATCTGCAATTTTAACTGCATCTGGCAAACTGTTTACAAACAAAACAAGTGAGGTATTAGCACAGATAAAGTGTCTAGATAACTTAATTATATAATTTCTTCTGCAGAGAAGATAAAAGACATTTAAATTCTTTGGTTTTATTTGAGAAGAGCTAATTGAATTACAGTATGTAAGTTACAGGTCTAGCTCTTCCCAGTGAACATAAAACCACAACTGCACCTAGCAATAGCAGTAAAACTCATCCTTTGTCCATCTCCAGTTTCTGCAACACACTTTGACACCGGCTCCCTTAACCACAATACTGCTACTAAAGATGAGGAATTTATTCAAACTGTTCCAATCAAGAAATATGATCAGAGTGATACAACTCATTCATGACAAACCTGAGATCCTGACTTAGTGAATAACTACAGCAAGGCAGAAAGACTACATAAAATAGATACTGTGTCTGCAGAAGCAATAAAAAGATAAAATCTGCAGAATACATTTCCCAAGTTCTACTTAGGTAAACTTTATTAACCAGAGAGGAACTATCATTTAAAACAGCACTGATTTTCTATAATAAGCAGGACTCACTTTAAACTTATGTTCAACATACATTCCTTAGCTACAAAGCAAAGTATTCCTAAGTATCAACCTCACTGCACACTTCTTCAAAACATAGGATTTTGATTAGTGTACTTTTTTAAGCAAAGGAAAGCCAAATAATTAGATAACCAAGGCCACGTGGGCTCTGTCTCTTCAATGTACAATACCTCAAGCTTGTTATGTAAAACTGCTACCAAGAAAAGAACTTGGGCATTTTAACTGTTCCACCACCTTATACCTGTAACATCATATCACTAATAAAATGTTAAGGAGGAACTAATATCCACCTTTTTCTCATGGGTTTGTTTACCTTTGAGAAGTTTATAATTTATTTTCTGATACTACCTATATAGAAATAAAAACAAATCCTTGATACTCAAGGAAGACAGCACCACCATCAAGCAACAATATGAGATTATTTCGAGAGTACTAAATGAGTAACTATCTCTGTTTTTCCTAAACAGCATCACTAAGGCATAAACTTATCAAGTCTGCTCTATATACTTTAAATTCAAGACTACATATTATTTCTCCCCTTCATGCAAAGATACTGGAACGAAAGACACAATTAGAAATTCCTCCTGCATTAAATTTAGTACTGTATCAACAATAACAAAAATCCAAACCTTTACCTCAAGTGAGGTCCACATAGTATTTTCTGCTTTTCTCACTGTTAATACACTTAAACAGTGAAGTATCAAAATAAGGTACTTTATGGAAACAATTGACAAAAACTTCCCACAAAGTATCAGCATCTACTAGAATCTGAATCTAAACATTTCCTCAAGAAATTCAGGGCAGAGTTCTTCACAGATTCAGTCACCCTTTTCATTCCACATAGATACCACCATTTTAGAATCATCATTGTATTTCTAAATGCTGACTAACTCATGTTTCCAGTCATAGACCTACCCAAAACAACTGTTCCAGCCATGAGCTACAACCTGAGAGCAGCTTTAAGCTGGCTCGCCCATCATACAGAATGGGATTGGACTGAAGCCTTTCTTAGTAAAGGAGAAAATGTTTGAATTCTTCTGGCAAGATACACAAATATTTTCTTTAGCATTGACTGGTTGTCTGAAAATGAGTTATTCTGAGGACACAAGTCTCCTACCTGGTGGCTGCTGTGGCCAGAAGTACTGCTGCCAGTCCTGGAGCACAAAGGTAAGCCGAATAGCTATGCTAACTGGAGGCAGTGGTGTTAAAGGGCAGCCCTTCAAAATATCAGAGAACAAATTCAATGTAAAGAGTAAATCCTCAAACACTCTAGGCATTGAACATAAATTATATATAACATCAGTTTTATACTTACAATCTTGGTTTTGAAGATGTCCAGCAGGCCTGATAAATGGGTGTACTGGCTGGGCACCTTGCGCAGATGAACCATCTCAAAGTCCGTGCGAACGCCCGGGCCCTGGCACTCCCCGACGTACATCCGGCGCCACTTGTGATGGATTTGCACAAACAGTGGCACCTGACTATAAACCAGGAATACTTCAGATTATTTCTCTTGCTGTCTTGTAGTCTCTAAATCTAGCCTTTACGGTTTTTAAATAATAATGAAAATAAGCAAAACATCAATTCTATCTTTATACGTGGGAATTACTTTTTAATCCTTCTCTAACAATATATCAGTGCAAATACAAAAAGCTTTTGATGTATTTTGCTAACATGTTAATGTTTTTTCCTCACAAATACAGTATGCTGGAGTTTTACCTGGACATGTAAAAAGGTTTATGCTTTCACCTACCAGCCAGTGTTGCCCAGTGCAATGGAAACAGAACTCAGCAAGAGGTTACACTTGGATTCACTAACAACAGCATCGTTATTTGCAGCTGGAGCAATAACCACAAACTCACGTAAGCCGTACCTTGAGAGAAAAAAGCACACTTCTAGTCTCTGGCAAGCCAGCTGAAACACAATTTTTCAAAAATATTGTGACCTAGAGAGCCTAACTGTCACCAACAGATTGTGGAATCTGTTAATTTGATGAAAGTATCTCTTTTATTTTTAGAGAGGTCAAGAACTGAGGGGGCATGGAGTGCTGCAGATCCTGAAATCACAAACTAACTGAGCTTAACAGCATTCCAACACTGTAATGTGTTTGACTGGGAGGACTTCCAGGTCTAACAGTGCTGAGGTTTTCTAGTTTATATTAATAACAACTGAAACTATTAATACATAAAACCAATCTCTCTAGGAGCAATGCTATTATATGCTCAAGATTTGCATTACTAGGAATACAGTTGTTGTTTCTTCAGGTGGTGCAGCTTTCCTTTTTAAGAATGTACCTAAATATTACATATAAAAAATCCTGGTTAATATATGAAATTGAGACAAATATTTGGGGGAGAAAAAATCCAAATATAAGATAGGCCCACTACGGGAGCCTTTTTTTGCACTCCTTTCTTGTGTCTAGTATAAAGAATCATTTTACTTAAGCTTTAACTTTTAATTGAAAAATCAAATTTACAACAGATTGTGCCAGATTTTCCACCTGCTCTGCTCATTTGCAGTAGAGATGAAAGGCAGCACACATACCATCTCACCAGACAGTGGGCCCGAGGAGGAAAGTCATTGTTCATGCACAGCAAGTCCTGCATTGGCAGAGGGAGGGCATCTGTGACAAAAATTGATACATAATCAATGTATCATCACATCCATCCAGCTCACTTACCTTGTAAGCTCACTTACCACGTGCCTTGTATCAGCACTGTGAGGATGCAAAGCAAACTAAAAGCAGAAATGTCAGATCACACTCATCAGACCTCAGAAAATCCCACACAGAGGCAAATCAGCACATTGTGGACTCCACATTCTGACACTGTCTTCTGTCATTATCCTTACAACTATGGAAGGGAACTATTAGGTACCTTCTCCCAGCTCTTCCTTCCCATCTTTGTCACTGGGTTCTTGTACAAGATAATGATGGGTAACTGAGAATTTGAAGTCTGCAAATGAAATTTCATCCGATTTCTCTTCCCATGTTCCTGTGGTAAATATACCCTGCGTATAAAAATAGAATATATTATCTCATAAATTTAGGTTAACATTCATTAGTCTTTAAAAGTATATTGCCTATGTGATCAGTAATGTTTATTCATGGTTTTCTACTGCCTAATGGCTCAGCATGATGTAATTTCAAAAAGCAATTCTCAAAGCTCTTCATTATAAAGGTATCTGGCTGCTGAAGTCCATGTTGCCAATAATCACGTTCATTCCAAAAATCAAATATCATCTTGCTGTCTTCAGAACTATATAGCAATAAGGATTTGCATCCTCCCATACGCAACTGCACATCTGAAGATAGGCACCCTCAACTTCACCCAGTGACAGAAGTTTCCCACCTAGGATTCTATCTATATCTAAACCATTCCATGAAAATATTACCTTGATATTTACTTTCACCAACAAAGTATTATTTTTTTTCTATAACTTACAAAACTTCTGTAAGGATAATTAATTACTTAACAAAAATACAGCAAGAGAATGTATAAGAAAATCAGCACTACTGCTCCTACTAAAAGCAACTTGGGCAATCCTTTGATCTTAAAGGGTGTTAAGAAGAGAGCTCTGGTCTAGAAAAGAAGACGTGTAGGAATACAGGGACAGCTAAGGTGCAGCTCATTAGATAATATAAGCTTTTAGTCCAAATACTCTGTACCTGACTAGAATGAAAAGCAGTAAGCAGTAAGATTCCTCTGGAAACACAGCAGCCATTCCATACAAACCAGCTGAGTTTATCTGCATTACTATGTAGAAGAGCTCAGCAATTTCCTCTGCATATCATAGGACTGAGAAAGCATCACAAAGGCTCTAATTAGACTCCAAAAAAAATCTCTCCCATCTATGAAACACACTGAGTCACAAGAAGCACTGTGCAAACCTCAGCCATAAGTACATGAGGTGTGACAAAGGTACAAGGCAGGACAAAAAGATTCCTTAAGTGTTCAGTGCAGCGTCAAGCATGTTTCCAGATTCAAACTGAGAATTAAAAAAAATAAATATCACCAAGTCCTATATGAAGATCCATCTTTGTCAGGGAAACAGCCTGTTTGGCAAATGGCCCACCAATAAACTTAAAGCAATTGTTTGTCAAACTGATATTTCTAAAAGTGAAGTTCCCCAATAAAGTCATTAACTGCCACACCTAAGAAAACAGCAATAGATTAAATACATGTGTGCATTATTGTATTACTACATAATCGTATTACTATTTAGCAATTTAAATTCTACAGGAAAATTCAGAAGCAGTAACTGACCTTCTCTAGAGGTTTGCCTGAAGAAATCCCAATAAGTTTCCAGTCATTTAATACTTCTTCTATTTTTGAAATAAATCTATTAGGGAGGGGAAAAGGCATTAATATTTGCTGAGCACTAAACCTGTATTCAGCCATGTAAAAGCAGGCAGTATGTTGTTCTACTATAGAATTCCTTAGAAAAGCCCAAAGAAAAACAAATATCACAAGTATCACAGTAAAGCCAAACCAACTGCTTCCTTATACACAAAACAGTCTTCCTATGCTTGAATTTTACATAATAGTTACTTTTAGCTATGAGCATCTTTTGACTGTTTTAAGAATCTTACCTTTTTCTGCAGCACTTAACATTTAACTCCTATTTCATTGTTCACAGATGGATAAGTTTTTAAGACAAAATTATACACTAAATTCAGATTTAAAGCACACCACTTGAAATCTCTTGTTTCCTGTCATAAACGCTGTCACTATTGGGAAAAGCATTTAAAAAATAATACATTCACAATGTAAGAGCGTTCCTCACCTTAAATTTCTTCGTACATTGCTCTACTAACTTTTAAAGGCTTCAGCTATGAGATGACTATTTTAACAATCAGACAGCTACTGAGAAAACACATACGCCTTGTGAGTGTATATTCTAATCCCCTGCAAACAGGTATTAAACCGGACCTTTCACTAAGTTCAGAAACAGCTCAACTAGAGCCTCTTAACCGGCTCCTCGGCCGCGGCCTGAGCCTAACGCGGAAGAGCCGGGAGAAGGCTCCGGGTGCTCCCGGCTGGAGGGAGCGGCCGCGCCGCGGGCTGCGGCTGTGCCCGGCAGGAGCGGCCGCGCCGGGCTCGGCGGAGCATCCGCGTCACCCCGCGCTGAGTGAGGGGCGCGGCAGCACCTACCTCTCCCACTCGGAGGCGGTGGTGAAGTCCGTGATCTCGAACACCTCCGACTCGGGCTGCGGGGAGAGAGCAGGAGAGGCGGTGAGCGGAGACAGCAGGGGGAGAGAAGGGAGAGTTGGGGAACAGGGAGAAAGCGGGAGGAGCCGGACACACACTCACTTCGCTGTCCGCCGCCATCTTGCGCCGCTGCCACCCCCCAGCGGCGGAGGCTGCCGGGAACGCGGTGGAGGGCGGCGCCTCCTCAGAGCCTGAACCTCACTCACGGCCCGCTTTCCCTTCAGAGCCCGTCGCTCCTGGGCTCGCTTACCGCCCCGTTTCCCCCCACAGGGCGTCCCTGTTGGGCTCCCTCGCAGTCCGTCATGGCTCGTCCCGGCGGGGCTCCCGCACAGCCCGGCTCCTGCCTCCCCGGGCTCCCCGCATCTCTCCTTCCCGGCTGGCTGCAGCCCCTCAAGGGGACGCTTCACACCGGGCGCGAAGACGAAGCGGGGGCTGCTCCCACAGATTCTCCGGCTCCGTCAGAGACAGTCGAGAAGGGCTTCCTCAGATGTACGAGTAACACAGCCCTTGTCAACCAGCCGGGGCTGAGGTGTTCCCCAGGATTGGTCTCCCTGTCCCCGCCTAATCCAAAGCCTTCCCTGTCGCTTGTGTCACCCGGGGGACGCCGACAAATCCTTCCGGCATGCAGCAAAACAGCTCCCTTAAACACGCTTTTAACTCTGCTTCAGCCCACTATCCCTCTTGTATCTTGTCTTGCCCCTTATCACGGTCCGTTACTTAAAAAAGAAGAGGAAATATCCTTAAAATCTGCGGCTAGAAAGGAGATGACAAATACTCGTGAGAGGACTGAGTGCGAAGTAAAAATGACGTGGAAACATACTAGGTGCTAAAAGCATAAACAGAGGTAAACATAAGTTAGAAATAGGGTTTGGTTTGTGTGTTGAGAGAAGTTGCGATTAGAGCCTAAACTGCTGCCGTTTAGCTCGGCTGTGTTTGTTTGCGTAGGTCACTGCTGCTCTTTGAATTAAACTGCTCCAAGCCCAATTTCTCCCGGGGTGAGGAGGTTACCTGGGAGACATGGTGTAAACTCAACAGCCCCGCGTAGCCGCAGTGCCTGCAGCCTCTGCCTCGAGAATTGTGCTCCGCACTCACGGAAACAGCCGAAAATAAAATCTAAGTGTGTGTTATTGCTGTCCAATTCCTCGCTGGCCAGCAAAGGAAGGCAGCTGCGAGCTGAAAATGCTCTGTAACTTGTCTTTGGGTTGCTGTGCTTTCACTTTTAGCTGCTGAAGAACCAGGTAAGATTTGTAAGATTTTGCCTTTTTACAGAACATTCTCTGTTATTGTTTTGAAGTGGTTTTTTGTGAATCCAAAAAGAATTGTGAAGTTCATAGAAGTTCATCGTCTGACTCTTAAGAGGCAAATATAATGGGATGAACACTGTAATGGATTATCTGGGTTTTAGCATAATAAATCAAGAGTGCTGGCTTCTATAGCTACTTCTATAGCTAATTTCACTGTCTTTAATTTATATTGTTGTCCCTTGAAAAACTGAAGTTCACTATGTTTTTTAGGGAGACTCCCAAATCCATCAAAGCTATCAACTGGGTTTAATTTTCTCTTAAGAATTAGCTTTCTGGAATTCCAAAAGTCCCAATCCTTTGATTTAACCCTCTCATGTTTCTTCTTTACAAGTCTGCACTTTGGGATTGTTCTGTGTTATTTCTGCCACTGTAATCCTATGATATTGTTGGAGTTTAATCTTGGAAAAGAGAGTTGATGTTTTTAGAATTATGAAGCAGCTCCCAGCACACTCACCACAGCCAAGAACAGTGGTGACTGTATCAGGGTCAGTATTACCCACACACAGCTGTATTGACCAGGAGGGTGACAGCCAGCTCCTTTCCCACAGTTATTGCTGATTAGTCATAGGAAAGGTACATTACAATCTTCTAATTAAGAGTAAAGTCCTTTCAAGTCAAATTCAGCATAGCATATGTTGTGGTTTTAGCTCGAAAAGCTTTCTTTGGTTCTGTGCATTCACAGGAAAGGGACTAGATGCTAAATTACAGTATTCTGAATAATTTCAAGTACTTTTAATATGTTTTTGTCTTATTTTTGTCTCTTAAATAATTAAATATAATATAATGCTTTGTATATGTGAATAGGAAATCAATTAACAGTTTTCTTTCCAGGTTTCTGGGTGTTAATACATTTAAAGACCATATGTCTGACAATCAACAGGATAAGAGGAGAAGCAAAAAAGGTAATCTAATCCACAGCTTATGTGTTTAAAGTGTAAAATGTAGATCTGAAGCTGGAAAAGTACAGTAACAACTTGAAATCTGGCTATTTGTCAAAACTTAACAACCATAAAAAAATACAAAATCAAACTCAGAGTTACTTTCCACCTTTGTGAAGGCCTGAGATTTGATTTGTTTTTCGTATTTTTAAATGCTCTCCTTCTTTAGAGTTCCTGTCAGTACTTGTCTTCTATTTCTGTTCTCCTTAGATAGAAGCTGTAACTGACTTTTTCAACATGTTCTTTGCTTTTATAGTACATTGAATTAATAAACTTACCAAAGAAATAAAAATAATTCAAAGTTATGCATTCACATTTCAATAAATTACAAAAATTAATCAAATGTAACTTGCTCTTGTTCCTTTTCCTGATAGTTACTCTCTGTACTTCTTTATAACAATATTTTAATGCCGCAAAATAACTGCATTTGCCATGTGTTATTTGCATTAAACTGCTTTTATGCAAATATTAATGTATTACGGCAGGTTGTGGAAGTGTTGCTGCAGACAATATAATGGAAGAAATGCGTCAGTCAGACAAAGTTCTAGGAAAAACCAGGTAAGAAGTATAAGTATTTAATTTGCACTTGGGTAGGCACAAATGGGAACAAAGAAAGTAATAGTCTGAATAAGAAAAATATTTTCTACACATTATATACAGGTCTATATATTGTGTAGTGTTTAGCTCTTCCCAGTGTCACTTATTGGCCACTGCTGGAGGCAGGATATTGCATTAGGTGAACAAATTATTTGGTACAATATAAAAAACATGGCACGTGGTTATTTGACTTATTAAATCCAGAAAATTATCTTGTATACATCTTTAAGATTAATTTAGACTGTACTTCTGTACGTCTTTTCAGTCACAGTATTTATCTTTTTCCATATTTTTCATTCCTCAGAAAACAGGTGGCAGAAAACTGAGGCTTGTCCACCCAGCCTCTGTTTTTCAGGTGGGCCATAGATATTTTGTAAGTAACAAAAGCACATCTTTGTCAGGTCTTCAGAATTCTTCTGGCACATTCTCCTGATGATTAATAAAAACTGCACACTGGAAGCAATCAATTTTTGTCAAGAAGGGGAAGGTGAATAATATGTTTTCACATTTCTCTTTTTGCTTGGTTAACATTGTCATTCATCTCACTTGTAGTCAATCTCTGCATTGCAGTCTGGTATTTCCAGGAAGAGTCACAACCTCACAGATAAATAAAGGAAATATACTTTGGCATTCTGGGATCTTACAAACCTCTCGGTCACATTATTCACCAGTCATATGATTGATTGAACTGTTTTCTTCCACTTATTTTTGCCCTGTATTTTGGTTATTTTTGTTTTGCCTTTTAGCCAAATTGCACCAACATCCAGAACACAGCCAGACCAACAAGTGGCATGTTTTCCAAGTAAAGATCAGATAGTGTTACCCAGGAGACATCACACTTCTTTACCTTTCTTCTCAAAGAAAGAGAACATGGGATGTGGCTTTGGCTTCAACTTTCTGCTACAGACCTCATGCCCAGAATCTAACATTTCAACATCATTTATGGATTTAGATACTTTCCAGATAATAAAAGCACAAATACAACAAAGTAAGTTCCATTTTAGAAGTCACACATTTTATATAAATTTATATATTGGTTATCATATTGCCTTTATGTCTTTGCCATTTTCAGAGAGACTTCAGCCATGTCAGCCCTCTTCTTTAATTTTAAGTTTGTGCGTGTTTGCAAAATGAAGGAGATAAAGAGAAGCAATGA
Organism: Pseudopodoces humilis; assembly: GCF_049639895.1. NCBI lineage: Eukaryota > Metazoa > Chordata > Aves > Passeriformes > Paridae > Pseudopodoces > Pseudopodoces humilis. Next base: position 6,391,716 of record NC_142207.1, read on the forward strand.
CAAATTTCATCATTCCTGGGATTCTGTGCAGTGAAACTGAGCCACAAATGTAGAGTGTAATTGTACCTGGAGTGATGACATCTTTCTCCCTCATACTGGCAATATTAATTAGCTATGTAATTAGCTATATGTAGACGTTTGTAGTTATCAAACATCTACAATTGAGAAGTATTTCTTTAAATTATTAGTGTCAAAATATTTTGAAATTATAGTATTTTATTGTTTTCTATGGAAAATGGAACTGTGAAGTTCAGTATCTTCAATTAAATTTCAACCTACAACTTTTTTCTGCACTGCAGATTTATAGCACCATTCCTGCAACCAGAGACAGACCTTGATCCCCTGAACAATTTGAAATTAATTTATAAATGTGAATTGCAGTCTGTTTAAGAACATCAAATTAATTTTTAATTTGTTTTAATTTTTAAGGGTTAAATGTAACAAAGCTAAAAACCAGGATCAAGAAATCTGAGGTAAGAGGACATTATGTATAAAATGATCACTGGCAAAAGTACTATATCCTTTCAAAATATTAAAAATAGAAATACAGAAGTAGTGTAGGTAGTTTGCTTAGTCTCAGTTTTGGTTTTTTTTTAAGATTGTGAAGTATTTTTACATTTATTTTATATATATGCGTGTCAGCAAATCTTGAGATGTATATCAACAAATTGTAAGTAAGCTGTTACATCAGAGACTTCTGGAGATAAAAGGTTGAAAGTTCAAAAATATATAAAACCTTTGGAAATATGTAAATTAATTAAAATGCACATCCCATATGTTAAATTATGTGTCCAGTTTTGCCAAAAATCCCAACACTTATTTTAAATGGTAATTTAAAATTGAAGCTGAATTCTAAAATAGTCTTGGTATTAGATGATTGATGAAATTTATTGTGTTAGCAAATAAAAAATAGTCTTTTGGAATTAAAAATACTTGACATGAGACTTTGTGAAAAGTGTAAATAGGATTAGATAAAACTTTTGTACCTAGAAACAGGCTCACAATTTTATGTCTCAGTACTTCACACCACTTTAAATATACTGTGTTTAGAAAAAAAATCATTTGGCCTTCATTTATCTTAATTGATAGCCTTTTGTAGAAAAGACTCAACTCATTGAATCAGATGTATACTTCAATGAACCCATCACAGAATAGTGAAGTATAGAATTAAGAGCAAGAGTTCTGACACAGGATTATGAAAAAGGTTATGGAAAAAAAAAACCAAGTGGAGGGAAATATTTAAGAAAAATAATTTAGCTGCCCTTGGTGTGATTTAATGCAGCTTTATTTTGTGTCTTGGGCTCTGGTGGTTTTTAAAGGTGTATCCTTTGGGATAAACTAAGCATTCATATTAATGCTGTTCAGGCTGGACAAAGCCTTCAGAACTGTGAATTTCAAACCAACACATTGCTTTTCCTGGCATGTTCAGACCTCGGTTTGTCCTTGGAATGCAAACAAAAATTTCCTGCAGATTGCAAACTGATGTTGAAAATAGACATGCAAATGAGCACTCAGAGCAGATGACTGTGTGATTATTTCTATTGCATTCATTTGCATAAAAATATTAATTTCCTATAAAATAATGAGCAGAAATACTATTTTCAGAAAATCATTCTCACTATTCATCTGAATAGTCCAAACAAAGTACTCAGTTTCTCTGATCTGTATGCCTTCAAATGTAATGGTACCTTTCAACAAATATGCTGGGGAGAAGGAGGAATAATAAAGCACATCCGTGACCCAGCAGAGTTCTGTCTCAGCTGCCTTGGGTTCTATCCATTTCACTTCACTGCAAATTGAGAGCAGACAGTGCTGTCTTCCAGTGTACCTAAAACTGAGCTAAATCTGTGCCCATTTACCATGGTTTATGGATCTATATGTTTGTATTTAATACAATGTATCTTAAAGTCTGGAAATAATTTGTTAGAATTGTTTTCTCCAGGGATGCAATAGCATTCTGTTGTAATGGTCTAGTTTTGCTTTTGAAAAATTGCTTACATGAGCTCTAGTTCCATTGGGAATATAATTAATGGTGTCAGCACACATTGGAGGGTTACATAAAAAGACTTTAAACATCAGTATTAGAGTGGTGCTCTCATTCAGGGAAAGTGCACAGTGAGAGAGGATCTCTGCCACATAAAGCCACTGCCCAGCCTTTGAATTCCTGTAGCAAACACGTGAAGTGCAGGAAGACAGAGTTAATAACTGACAAGAAGGTTTGTACATGCGGACAAAACTTACTCTTTTAAAGTCATGGAGAATGACTTGTGCCTTAAAGCAAAAGATCCCCCTTTCTGTACTAAGAAATACTTAGAAATATTTCTGGATCAGAGAAAATTAATGCAATTAATGTGAGAAAAATAGTGTATTTCCTCAGGAGTCTGATATTATACTTCAAAATATGTTTAATATAGGAATTTATAAAATAATAATAATGTTCTATTTTTTTTCTAAGTCTGCTCTGTTTTTAGTGATTAGTTTTTACCTGTATCTGTTGAGTAGCACATTATTAATTTTTTTTATGGAAATTACAGTTTCATTTGCCACCACTGACATGTCAGCCTGTAAGAACAATTCATCTTGCTCCTCTAAAGGATGATAGTGTCAATGAAAGCAGCAACATCAGAAATATTTTAAAAATTATGAACTCTGTTCCTCAGCCTATGAAACCAGTTACTAAGGTTTATCAGTATCAGTTGGACAACTTATTAAGCAGGCACAGTGAAAATAAATTACCAGATTTGATCATGGCCACAGTTTCTGGCAAGTTCACTCCAGTGAAGGACTTGTACTACTTCAGCTTTAATAACTGTGATAAGTACCCCAACAACAAGAAGGAAGAAATCCAAAGCCATTTAAAATGGAGGGAAGCTGATGTAACAATCCATATTGAGAAGAAGAACCAGGTGAAGTTCCAGTGTTCAGTGGTTTGTGAGAACATCAATCTTCTGAGCCAAGCCCGGTTCTGGGATGAGAGTCATCCCCACTTGAGCTCAAGCAATGCTCTGGGGAATTGTGGCATGTTCATACCCCAGAAAACATCTACAATGTCCAGCAACAGCGATGCCTCAAGAGCCAGCAATAAGCAAAATGAAGCAGAGAGTTGCTGTAGCACTGGTCTGGAAGAGGAAAATGCTAAAGAGATGATGCGGGGTTATAAACCACGGGAAGATGCCAAGAGTGCCAACTTTGTGCTTAGCAATCAGGATTTAGATTCTTCCTGTGAAAATGAAGTGATAGAGGTGTACAAAGCTTTAGAAGATAAATCTGTAGTTGCAGTAATTCCCCGATTAGAAGTTGAAGATCCCTCTGGGAAAGAGTCAGAAAATCAAATCTGTCTCTCTAAAAATGAAATAGAAAAAGAAGCAATGTCAGAAGCAACTTCAGAGGACCAAAGTGAGCTCGTAGCTGTTGCTGATGTTACATTCTCTGAACAAGAGCCAGCCAGGGAACCACACATTGCTGAAAAACCTGCCACAAAAAAGGGTGGTGTCTGTACCCTGCCTCCTCATGTTACTCAGAGCCTCAATTTTCTTGCTCACAAAGAAAATGACAAAAATAAAATAAAGATGAATAGAAATAAATATTCATCAAAATCTAAAATTAATAACAAGATAAAAGTATCTGAAGACTTAATTGCTTCTGATGAGGTTACCACAAAATCAATTGCCAAGATTCAGATTTTTCCATCTTTGGAACTGACAAAAGTGAAATCTGAGACTTCCATGAAGTGTCAGAAAAAAAACACTCGAGAGAAAGGCCATGTTTCTCAGAGAGCACAAAAAATTAAAAAGCAGAGTTGCTTCTGCAGTTGCAAAAGTTCAACTGTCTTAAAGCAACATGGTACTCCACTTTGTGTGCCACATGCACCCTCTGCTTCAGATTTTGTAGATCTGAAATACACTGACATGTTCAAAATAATAAATTCAGATGATGAAGGCCCAGGTATTTATGAAATGTTTGGAACTCCCGTCTATTCCCACATGCGAGACCTTGATCAGCATGAGGGCAGGTTTCATAAAGGTGTTTCTTCTGCTTCACCAGGGAGGTGCACCTGCAGATCTACCTGCAGTAAAGTGGGAGAAAGCAGCAGAGTCAGAAATGCTCAAAAGAAAACACATTCCAAGCCAAAGAAGATCATACCTGGTGCTAAACAAAAGCAGAAAGGTTTCATCACAAAGGACAGAAGGACCAAGGTGAGTGACAGCAACACAGAGCAAGGTAATGTGACAACTTCTGACTTGGATTCTCAAACACATACCTCAAGTAACACAGCATTGTTTCATGGAGACACGGATCATCAGCTCACATTTTTAGAAGAGCTTTCAAGGTCAACTAAGCAAAATGAAATGTTTACAAATTCAAACCTATCAATGATTAAAGAAGTTTCTTTGGAGCAGTTGTTAGACAGCCAGGATAAATCCAGCCATCAGAGAACTGCTGCCTGTAGCCAGGATCTTCTTCAGTTCAGTGATAAAGACTGCAGAGAATGTGTTGCTCCAAGTGGCAGTCTGGTAACAGCAGAGCAGAACATCTGTGTGCCCCAGTGCAGGGGGGATATGGATGGTGGCAAAGGCCTGGAATCACACCAGGACTCCAAGTCTGACAGTAAATGTGAATTGCCCTTTTCAGATAGACTGCAGTGTCAGTCCCCTACAAAAATATTAGATCACAATTGGGCAGACACACCTCAAAACAGTGGTTTGGCAAATGAATGGACTCGACCTTCAGTGGTTCAGACAAAAAATGCCAAAAGCCCCAGTTTCCAGACAAGTCAGAACATTTCCTCCTGGTCAGATACTAAGGATGTGACTGATGAGTTGCTTTGTTGTCTGGCCAAAGAATTGCTAATGCTTGAAGAAAAAGACACTAATTCTTCAAGAACAAAAAATACAAGTTCTAAAATACAGAATACACAGAGTGAAGAAGAGGAAAATATGTTGACTGAAGATGGAGCAATAATAATTAGTTCTCTAGAGAAGGTAAAAGTAATTTCTTCTTGTAACTTGCTAAATCTTTGAGTGATGCTTCATGCAAGTTTGGATGAAAAATGGGAAATATCTGCTTATTAAGGAGATTTATCAAGTCTTTTTTCTTTGGGCCACCTGCCCACTGATTCTTCCAGTGCTCAATTGAATATATCTATGTTAGAGGCTGCATGTCAGGACACAAGCCAGAAGGTACTAGGGCATGACAAGAATAGCTGCCAAAGCTTATATAAATTGAGAAATTGTAGTGAATAAAGAGAGTTGGCTGTTTCGATTGAAGAGCTTGTATAAAAATGTTTTGGGCAAGGCAAGAGCTGGAGATCTGGACAGCTAAGGAAGGTGAAAAGACACTACAAATAGTCTTGTATATCCAGAAGGGCAATTACCTTCAATCTTTGAGTGCAACCAGATATTTTTAGAGGTATGAACCGCAAGTATTGGTTTATCAGACAGACTTATCCTGTTTGATTAATGCTTAATCAAAACATCGAGCTCAGAAGGCTCAGATTTTGGACCCCAAGCTGTGTGCCTTCACCTACTAAGGTGCTTCTCTTTGGTCCCATTAGCTCTTTGTCTATTTAAATTACAAATTTATAAGAAAATGTCTCACTACATATTGATACACTCCCCTGTGCTTCTGCAGACACAGGTGCCAACTATAGCTCCATTCTGTTTTCTCCCAGGGAGATCCGTGGCTAGATGGGATAATTATTCCCATCTTTTTGAAGCAGCCTCTTCTTCCTAGAAAATCATGGCCTGTTAGTTTCATCAGAATTGTGTTACATGTGTTATTTAGAGCATATTCACCTTTCAGCTTAGCAAACTGTACCTATGAGACCAAGAAAGAGAGTGTATCCTGCTTTTTTAAGTGCTCTTCTGTCTTGGTGTCACTGGAGGAAGATGCCATGCTGTAACCTTTTGGTTATGCTCTGTTGTGATATATACTTGAAAATATTTATGTAGTCTTAGCCAGTATAACAATGCTATCAATGACCTGGGCAATTTATATACATAAAAATCTATAAAGCAAAGTCATGCCAGGAAAAATTACTCCTTATGGAAAAAAGGGGACCAAATGAAGCCTGTCTTTTCTTCTCTGCTTTCTCCCCACACTGACCATCATGTTTCAAGCAGAGTTACAGTAAAGTCTTTTTGGCTTCAAGTGAAGAAAATGGCCTTCTCAACTTTGATGAATCTACTAAATTACCAGGAAGCAGTTTGGCTGCCAAAGATCCTGTCATGTGGACAAGAGGAGAAGTCCTTGGAAAGGGAGCCTATGGCACAGTAAGTTGATGTCTGAATATGTTGAGATGTGTTGGTTGTCATTGAGCTACACCTTATCTCAAAAATAGCTGTTGTCCTATTCAACAAATGGTTAAACATTTTGGATTATACAGTGGCCCATGAAACATGACAAAAACAAAGATTCTATTTAAAATAAGTAAATACTTAAGTTCTGTGTCGTGTTTTGCTAAGTGCTGGTTTCACTGTAGGTGTACTGTGGTCTGACAAGCCAGGGACAGTTAATAGCTGTAAAACAGCTGGTTTTGGATACATCAGATCAACTCACTACAGAAAAGGAGTATCAGAAGTTCCATGAGGAAGTTGATCTTTTGAAGACATTGAAGCATGTAAATATTGTAACCTATTTAGGAACTTGTCTGGAAGACAACATTTTAAGCATATTCATGGAGTTTGTTCCTGGTGGCTCCATTTCCAGTATTCTGAATCGCTTCGGTCCGTTGCCAGAAGTTGTCCTGTGTAAATACACCAAGCAAATTCTACAAGGGGTTGCATATTTACATGACAACTGCGTGGTCCACAGAGACATCAAAGGCAATAACGTGATGCTCATGCCCACCGGGGTAATAAAGCTGATTGACTTTGGCTGTGCCAGGCGCCTGGCCTGGGCCAGCCTCAGCAGCACCCGCGGCGAGCTGCTCAGGTCTGTGCACGGCACTCCCTACTGGATGGCTCCAGAGGTAATAAATGAGTCTGGCTATGGCAGGAAATCAGACATCTGGAGCGTTGGCTGCACCGTGTTTGAGATGGCGACAGGCAAACCCCCTCTGGCTTCCATGGACAGGGTGGCAGCCATGTTCTACATCGGGGCCCACAGGGGGCTGATGCCGGCCCTGCCCGATCACTTCTCCAGCGCTGCCGTGGAGTTTGTGCACGCCTGCTTCACCAGGTATGGAGGCCTTGAACTGCAAGATGAAATGGAAAATGCAGGCAGTTTGTATTCTAGAGATGGCTCATGGGAGCTTGGCTTATGGTACATGTGACCTTATTGTAAATGCATAAGCTTTTCAGCATTTCAGGAAAGCCTTTGGGTAAAAGTATATATAAAAGAGCTTTACTCTTTATAATGGTATGAAAAAGCCCTCACCAATTCTCTTTTTGTAGGTCTTATAATTTACTTTTACTGTAATTTTAATGCAGAAACATGGCACCATTGAGTTTTGGACAAAATGTTTGATAAATTTCTTTGCTGTGCTTTCCTGTTCCAGTATTGTTTTATTTGGTCTCTAAAAGACAAGGTTTTTTTTAAGGACAGTATTCTAAATGGAAGAGCTTTCACTTAATTCTTGTCTTCTGCAGTGGAAAAATCTATTATCATTGCCAGTCCAGGAAACACTTACTTACTTGAAAGATAATACTTACTAGAAACATAAAGTTCTCTCTGTAAAACCCCAAACCACTAGCACTCACACATCTTAAGAATCATTTTTGTGTTGTTTGTTTTGTTTTAAACAAAGCCATGAACTTCTTTACATGCATGACATTGATTGGAGATGACAGGACAACCTGATTGACATAGGCTTGAACAGATAATTATCACCTTTCTTAAATACATTTTTGGTGCACCTGAAATAGCCAAAACAGCAGAATTATTCAAAGATTTGCAAGGAATTCAGGGGAATAAGTAATGATTTCTTTAATAATAAATATTTCAGTTTAATAATTCATAAATTCCAACAGTCTTTTCTCTTCTAGCCTCCCTTCTCTCAGCTTTATCAAAAAAACCCTAAAAATTAGTAGTGAATGGAGAAATATGGAAATAATTAAAAAAAGGCTAATTTTGCAATTGGGGGTTTACAATTACATCACAGGCATACATATTCATTTTACATACTAATTTGTGAAACCTTCAATGCAGAGATCAACAAGAACGGCCTTCTGCTCTGCAGTTGCTGGACCATCCCTTTGTGAAAGGAAGATGGTGAATTTTTCAAAACTCTTGCCAAATGAGCATGTGTTTTCCATGGAAAAGATTTTCACTTGTGAAAAAAAGACCAGAAGGAACTGGACTTTCATGTGACAGCAGAAATACTGGAGAGCAGTTGTATTCAAGGAGTCTGTTCTGCAATGCCTGTCCCTCACAGTGAACAGCAGGCCACCTTGTGTTGTATTTGGAGAGACTTAAGGGAAAATAAAGTCACTATCAGTGGCATGTGACAGGCCAGGTAAGCTGGAATGTCTGTAAAATGCTATGGAACACAAGCTATGGGCAGAGAGCTCTGCAGGTAACTCCATCTTGGAGATGAGTAATGAGTGTGATGATCCCACATGTGAACCTCAGACCATCTACTGGCATAAAATGTACTGAGGCTTTATTCAGTCAGGTGGGCCCTTTTGTTTAACTGGACTTTCACTTCACTTTTTAGCTGAAAGTGAGTAAGTTTTTTACATACATGGATGAGCCCTGTGTTCCTGAGGCCCCGTATCTCCACGAGATACTGTGGTGGTAATGGTCGAGATAATGATCTAAACCATGGGGCTGCCTGTTTTAAATGAAGTAGTGCATTTTATGGGCACTTTCAGGTCGCAGAAGGTTGAGGTTGGAAGGGGCTCTGGAGATGCTCTGGTCCAGCCCCACTACTCAGAGCAGGGCTGACTGAAGCAGGGTGCTCAGGTCCTTGTCCCATTGATTTTATGGATGGAGACTCCAAAGCCACTCCAGGCAACATGCTCCAGTCTTTCACCCCCCACAAGACAGAAATGATTTCAGGTCAAGTTGTCCCATTGTTCCTTGTCCTGTCACTGTTAGCACTGCAGAGTCTGGCTCTGTCTACCTTACTGTCCCCATGGGCTGCTGGTACTCACTGAAAACCTGAAATGCTTCTCCAACCACTTGAGTGAGCACTGTCTGTGACTGGGTGACACAGACAGAGCCCCTCTGCACTCCAATCTTTACACTTAGTAGAACAAGCTACTATGAACTGAACAAAATTAAATAAAATCTGAAAAGCTTTATTAAGTATTAATAAAGCAAAAAAAACAGGTATTAGTATTTAGAATGCCCTTTTGTTGAGAAGATTTCTTCCTATCAAAGTGGGGTAAATCTTCTGCTTTTTTGGAGCACCCAGGCTCCAGGAAGAGAGGTAGTAAAACTCAGCCCTACAAGTGTCCAGAGCTGAGCTCTCAGGAATCCAAGACCCTGATTTCAGTGCCAGCAGTATTATGAACATTTGTGTTTTACAAATGGGAAAGAAGGCATTTCTATATTTTATATAAAACCAACTTTCCTCAGAGTGCTAAACATCTTAGTTGCTTAAATAGGTTTCAAACTTAATTTTATTCCAGTAGCTTGACTTTAGAGAGTTAAGTCTAAACTTTATGAAAGCAAAGAGAAATCGGTACTTCTAGCAAAATTCTTTATTAATAGTTTCTGTAGGTATAATGTCACATAACAATGACAGAACATTATGCCAGTATAAGATAAATCCTAACATCACAGTAATCTTCAAAGTTCAAGCAGTTAACAGTCCTTTTTTGAGGAGTATTGTTTGGTGCTCATGCCAGACATCCATGGCAACATCATGTTAAAGTATCTTCACGTTAAAGTACCTCGCAGAATAAAGGCAGGAGCCCGGGCATGTGAGCTCTAGTGGGATGTACATAATTCCATGATGTGTACTAATTCTTCTCAGATTAAGGTAGAGTCTTCAACAAAGCTGCAAAGTAAATATGAGGGTTTATTTATCATGAAATGAAGCTGAGATGAGAGTCATAAGCAAGGAAAGAATGGGAATGCTTTAAAATATATAATTAATTAAAAAAAGGTCAGCATTACAAACTCCCCTTATGCACATCTTATAAGCAAAACTAACATCTGTAACTTATTAAGAGTTCTCCAATATTAAGGTTACCATTTATTTGCAATTTGTCATGTTTAATCCAGTTAATTACACTGAAAGTAATCGTTAGAGGTTTGTAAAACTTGAACCTGAGTTTTTAATCAAAATGTGAAAGCACATTTTTGCTTTTGCTAAACCAGACTTCAAGAATGAGGTGTCAGTTTAAGGCCAGCACTTGCAACAAAGGTATTTCAGTTTAATCAGAGCTGTGCTTGCAGCAGAGCTCAGGGCCCAGCACAGCTAAACCAAGCCCGATGTTAGTCTGGGGAGCCTTGTGTCGCTTGGCTGAGCCTGTCTGCTGGAGCAGTCTAGAAACAAGTCTAACTTTGCACATTTCTTATTTGAGGAGATCAGAGATTTTCACACCAAAATCCAGGTGCCTAATTACAGGTATCCAATGTAACAAGGGGAAAGGGTGTGAAATCCTGAAAAACACCTTTTTCATGGGACCCTGAGCGATTCAGTGAGCAGGGTCACACTTTGCTTCATTATTTATAGCATTGGGGCAGGGCACCCCTTGCTGGTTTAAAGACTACAGCCTTCCTTTCTGAAACCAGTAAGGAGCCATTACAGTGCATGCAGCCTGCCTAGCACTTGCTGTGACTGCAGGTTTCCTCAAGATTAGAAACTCAAATCTCAGCAGCTGAAGGTACAGCCCTGTCCTGGTATTATTGTAGGGTTACCCAGGGTTTCTGTCACGGTAACGGGAGCCCTGGTCACTTCTCAGAAGGGAGGAGCCACAGGCAGCCAACCCAGCTATGTTACACTGCTCTTGGAACTACCACCAACACTAGGATGTAAAAATTTGCATCTAAAAAATCCTCTCTTTCCAAGGAAGCAGAGTGTGGTCCCCAAAATACGAGTCTCTTGAGATTATTTGGGTTCAAATTTAGCGCCATTCCACAAACTCAGTGGGAACCAATGCAATTTCTACACCATTCCTATCAAACTTCTGGTTCCTGCACACAGGGAGAGAACTGGAGTTCTCCCAAGGAAGGGCCCTCAGGACACACTCCAGTGCCTCTTCTCCCCTATTTTCCCCTTCCCACAGGGACCAGCACCATGGGACAGCTCAGGAATTTTAGGTGTTGTCAAAGAACACAATGTCTGAACTATGGCAACACCAATGTAACTGCTCCAAGTGCAGGGCTATAGTACCCAAACTGTAAAACCCAAGCAGTGAGTCTCAAGGTTATAAATTTAGTTTGGATTTGTTATATCCACTTCAAAAGCCAGAGAAACAATCATTCCCAGTAGCAGTGGGAGAGAAGACTCCTGGTACTAATTATCTCTTTAAGGTGTAAGGAGTTAAGCCTTTCAGAGAATGGAGGAATTAACTAGCTAGTTTAGGCTGGCATCACTTCCAAGGCTCAATACATCAATTTTTAGAACTTAAGTGTATTTACATCAAATTAAAGACAGCAAACTATTTGTCCAATCAACTTCCCTGCAAAACAAGGATTGGGAACCCTTCCTGTAAGATCTTTGAAAGAAAATGGTGTGGCGCTGTCACCCACCCCCTCACTGCTGAAAAGAAAAATAATAATAAAAACCCCTCCACCATCAGACCTGGCCAGGCTCTGCCCACAAGGTAGAGAGAAGGAGCAGCTTAAATGGCACAAAATGTCTAGAATTTGCTTTCCAGGTACCAAATACCTGATCAATGTAATGGAAATAAAGGAAACAAGTAAGACTTCAGACTTTTCCATTATTCCATTATTTGAATGATTTGATGACAACTAGCACTGTTTTGCTAATAACTGAAAGGGGATCTTAGTGTTTACTAACAGAGTTGGAAAAATTAAACATAGGAAAATGGGATCATTTCTGCACAATAGAGGTGAGGTAGGGAATTTTATTGAAAATACTTTTTTTTTTTACAAGTTCTTAGAAATAAACTTTTTTCTAATCTCACACAAACAGCTGTACCTCAAAAATTCAACTAATCTATTATGAAACATTTATATTTACAGTTAACCAAAAGAATATACAGAACCGCCATGTTATGCAAATAGCCAAGTACCAGCTCACAGTGAGATACATGACCCCAGAATTCCCACCATCAGGAAGATTCAACATATGAAAGAATCTCACTATTCTACAAACCTCATCTCACAGAAAGGAAAGATTTTTAATAGTGTTGTAGCAAGGTCTCCACTACAGCATCATTTTACAAATTACATAATTAATGTACTCAAATTTGTAACAAAAAACCTGTAGTAAGTGATGAACAAAGTAATAGTGTTGACTATGAGCCTTTTATTGCATTTATTCAGTCATTCACGTGAGGCTGATGCCGATCCAAATAGTTTTCATTCATTTCCAACAGCTCAGTCAGGCTGCAATTCACACCATTCACTAATTTACAGTGGGTTTCAGTCAGCAAAAACTAGTGGCACCTGATTGCATCCCCTCTCCCTCCCTCTCAGTCCTAGGATCACCACATGGAATTCAGACACAAACACACAGACAATTTTACCTATTTACAATTACATTGAAAACCAAACCCCTTGAGTTTCACGGGCATCCTTTACAGAGAAACCAAAACCCACCGTTTGGATCTCAATGTAACACAGCAACATTTTGTCCACCATATTTCACAATTTCCCAGAATCAAAACAGGTAATAGTTTTTTTTTGTAACAGCACCATAGGAGGAAGGCCTATGCTCTTTTCCAAGGTATATTAGACAGGCACTAGTTACCATCCAGACATTTGAACTCCAGGTTGTGACAGCAACTGCTATATTTACAGTACAATATATTGCTTATCCAGAGTGGCTGTAAAAGATGCATTTCCTGGCACAATTATTTCAACAGACACAAAAAGAAAGTACTGTAGTGCTTCAAAGACGGTTTCCTGCTATTTCAAGAGTCTGCCCAGGCTCTAGTTTAGGACAGTATATAATGCAGATTACATTGGTTACAAATCAGACCCAAAAGTAGCACTGAGATGGAAAGGAAAGGGACTATAAAAGGATAGAAAATATTCAACAATGCAGAAGTTTGTAACAAGAAGTTACATCCCAAATGTAGAAAAACAACCAAGTCAGGAGGGATAAGACAGCTTTGGATTTTGTACACGGGCCTTGACTTACACTAAGATATAGCAGAAAATGCAATCAGGTTTCCATTTAAATATTCCTTAAGTGTAAAAA